>NW_017305180.1:5616760-5656658 GCF_001594115.1 Trachymyrmex septentrionalis
TTGCGACGGACAACTACAAGCATTCTTGTACCTGTCTCGCGCTGAGTAATAATTGCACGTGCAATTATGGTATTTTTACTCTGCAGCTTACAATTTGTCAAATAGTGAATTACAAGCGCAAGTTTCTATGTATTCTATTGACAATAAGTAACAAATAATCGCTGAATTTTTGGTATTCTTCTATGTATTTGACCAAGCGGATGATGGTGATAAACAAAATAATCAGTTGTACTTGTCTATTAGATTTTGCGCCAATATTTCCATAGAAATATTCTGGCAAACGTCTCAAAGCAACATTTTGAATTGCCAAAAAAATATCTGACAAATTAAACCCGCCAAAAAATGATTTTGATAAACTGAGAATTTTATCGAGAGAGATCAGATGTTGCGCGTGCAATTAGAGCGTGTTTCATTTTTTTGCGACATGTACAGTTTCCCGCGTGATAGAGAACTATATATAATAATTTTATGACATTGCAATTGCACGCGCATTTATTTCCCAGTGAAATGCGAATATTAATCCTAAAACTATGCCATGCTCCAAAGCCGTGGTCCAGAAATGATCGCGGACGTTGTAACTCGGACCGAAATTGTACAAAGCGTTAATCGTACAAAGTTGAAGGACGATCCCTTCTGCCCTGTCGTTCCCTACAACATACGTTTGAATACTAGAAAAAGAATTTATAAATCTTGCAAGATTTTTGTAGCGATTTCTCTATTCAAGTGTATTTTAATACGATTATACCGGGAAGGAGAGGGTCGAAATTTAGGTTTTGTCTATACTCGCGTCTATAACGAATCTCTCGTCGATTCTGCGACAAATTCAGTCGTTTGGTGGAGAAGCAATGATTTTCTTTTGCCGCGAGCAAGAAAATTCGAAGAATTAATTTTACAAATTCAGAGATATTTTTAAAGTACCACGCTCTGAATTTATTTCATCCTGTCGCTTATGGCGCGCGAAAATATCTGAAAGAAGTGAATTTATTGGTTCTTGATGTTAAATCTTTGTAATTTATAATTTCATGCAAAAAGAAAATATGTATATCGTTTGTTAGAGATAATGTAATTATAAATTGGTACAATAACGGGTACAAATTCATAGTTTCGACCGACAGAGTGATTCGAGATCGAAGTTCTTACGGCGATTGAGCTGCTTATTTGTGTGTATATCTGTTTTTCTAAAACTCGAAGTATCTATTTGGAATATCTTTTCTAGACACCGGTGACACTGTTTGCGAGTCCCTTGTTGTTGTTGAAAATGTAAGGAAACTCTTTTTCAGTAGTGCTCTGGGAACAATTTGGCTCCTAGAGCACTCGGTACACACGTGTGTGTGTGTGTGTGTGTGTGTGAGTGAGGATGGATGACGCGTGTGAATGTGCGTGGTAATCTAAAATATGTAAATAATTATTGCCGAACCGGTAATGTTCTACGAATGTCCTGAGAATAGATGTAGCATATGAAAGAGAAATTCTATATATGTATATGAGAGATACAGATTGAGTTTAAGAGATTTTACCGAATCGACGTATGAGAGAATAAAAATGATTTAATTATAATCGCAGTACGATATTTTTTTTCTCACCCCCCAGCATCATTCGCTTATTGTTATTTTCTTCAGAGCCTTACATCTCACATTTAACGCTAAATTTATCTTCTAAAGCTCGAGATAATATTGCGTACTTTATTTATGTATTGAATGAATTGAATTCGTAATTAAACGGTCGTATGCAGATTATCAATACAAATTTTGTCTGTCTTTTTTTTTACTTCGATTTGTAATCGCTATAACTGTATCTCATTATGATTTTATTTCGTTGTTAAATTATAGATTAGAGACATTTAATCATTTTAAATAATTATTTAACAATAATTATATGATTTACAATCTAATCCCGCGTCTGAGAGACTATTCCACATGAAGGATGAAAGAAGTAGACGTGTGTATATTTTATGAATTGATTGAAAGAACGATCAAAACGCAATATATATAGAGGAATCATAAGTTTCGAATGAAAGCTCGGTTTTACGTACGTTTATTAAAGCTTCCGCAATACAATTTATTAATCATCATTTGCACAACCTTATGTTTCTCCTCGCGGCATAAACTATAAGATACATTATATTTTCATACCGAAAGTTCAATAGACGCCGCTTGATAATTTATTTTCTGTTTCTTTTTTTTTTTCGTTTCACAACCTATTCCTTCGTTACGAAGTGTCACGTCCTTGATCATGCTCGTTCTTCGATTTTCTTTGCGATACAATGCCGGCATTGGAAGATTATCGCTCTGTACCGTCGACGACGCGATGTAATAATAATATACAAAATAGAATATTTCGGAAATAACGCTCAGATCTGTACAACCGAAATATTACACATTCACCGGTCTCGTATTTATAATCGTACTTTTTTCATATATGTTATATATATAATATATCTCTATGAATGTAAACCTATGTAAATGTACATATACTGTCGATTCTGTGTACTTAGTTGAGTTTACATGCTTACACGGCACCACGCAAATGAGTATTTAGGACAGCGCGATTGCTCGTGCGTGCAAATGAACAAACGAGAATTGTAACTGATATTTTGTGACTTTGCGCGGATAGTATTAAATTAATGTTAATTCTTCTACTTTTGACAATCTCTTTGATCCTAGAGAGATCTTTAAAATGTATACAGATTACGAAGTCCTTGAAATTTACACGAGTTTGGAGGAACTTTAAATCTCGACATTCACATAACTTTCAAGGATCTATAGGCGATATTGAAAATCGAAGGATTAATATATTCTGTATCTTAGATTATTGAATCTTAGATTATTGAATCACGGTCTCATTCAAAGAAGGTATTGATGGATTCTTAAAATTTATTGGTTCCATATGATCTGATGAATGTCTGATGTTATGGACGCAATTTTATTTAATTTTTTGTAGACTTTTTATTGTTTATGTAAAGCTTTATATAAATCTTAGAATCCATAAATTTTAGTTTTATAAATTGTGGATTTATGAAAATATTTGTTTTCTTAAATCTTCATTTTATAGAACCATGATTTTTAATTTAGAAAACGAGGCATTTCTTAATTCATAAATTTCTCACTCCTATAATTTCTACATTTATAAATTCATAAGTTTCCATTCTTAGTTTTAAACATTGTGCCTTTCATTTTGTTATAAAGACCGTGAATTTTCGGATCTAGATAGGTCGCAGAATATAGAAAGAGAGAAAGAGAGGAATTCTTTCGAACACGTAGCTGCACTTGAAGGATATTTGTGACGTAACAAAAAAGTTCATTTGCGCGTAATGACGAGACTTATGTGACAAGAAAAGACTCTGAGATTCAACAAATTGGTCGCGTATCGTCGATGTATTCGCTTAACAATTAATCAACGAATGTTATTTCCAGGACGAGGAGCACTCGTGCATTCTTTCAATTATTTGATGGCGTACACAGGATACCGGAGCTCCTGCTTACGCGTGCCTCGTTTATGCGATATACAACAAGAAAACGCATGCACATAAAAGAGGCCTTTAGATTCTCATTCTGCTACTCAACATCATCCTAATACAGGATACGAACAAAACACATAAATGAGATAAAGAAGAGACAATTCATTGTTTTTGTAAAGTCAAAAAAGTTCAGCATGAAATATTGCATATTTGTCACACAATTATAATATCGATATTATAATATATTATATATAAGATAGATTTAAACTTGTGATATGTAATCGCAAACTCAGGTTTTATTTTCAGATTGCAAATTTTCGATTTCATAGATTTCACAGATCTCCGTGTTACAACATTAATTCTACTTCTCGTTTATCAATAAATTTTTATTTTCCTAAATCCTAGCTTTTTTTTATCCATAGATATCTTTTACACACACATATAGATATATATATAATATATACATATACAAATTTAATTTCTCGTGTAAATTTGTAAAAACAAAATTCTAATTTTATGAATTTTTGCTCCTGCACCTTTTTTTATCCACAGAATTTACTCGCTTCATCGGCGATTTTATTATATATTTTTTATTTTCTATATTTCTTGAATTTAAAATAAAAAAATAAAACACCATCTCTGCATTATCCCATTTTTGTGCCTCCGACGATAACTATTAAGCACGTCAATGCCAATATCGTATACGACATTCACATTACTTATACGTTTTGATTAATACATAGTCGTTATCTCTGATAACAAACCTACTGAGTATAAGTGCCTTTCAACCAGTACGCAAACGCCAGTTATAAAAGCTTGCAACACGCATTCGCAATTTTCATGTGTATATGTACATTTTCTTTTTCGAATAAAATTTTCCGCCTTTACTTCTTCCTTTACCCACTTACGATAAATAATATATTATTATATATTAGGACGCTCAACACGTATCCATCCTAATCAATTTGGCATAGGAACCTTGTTAACGTACATCGTTGAGCTCCATCTCTAATCAACAATTCTAATACTGTTCGTTCAACCGATATAAATCGAAAAAAAATCGATTTCACCTTCTTTTCCGAGAATAGTCACGAATGTTCCATGACGCGAAGCCACGCCTCGTAAAATGTTTCTACAAAAATGTATAAAGTACGAATTAATATATATAATTACAGATTGTTGTATATACAAACGTACAGTCTCGTCATGGAATGGTATACGACAATATATTATATATATATATAGATTAAATAATCTTACGATCGATCCTCTTGTACTACGTATATAATATTAAATCTCTAGTTAAAAAAAAAAAACAAAATTGCTCGATTCACAGACCTACAAGATCCTTGGATCCGTTACACATTTTCGTTACGTTCTTTAGAAGAACTCGAATTTTCAGCACGTTTTTCTGAATCTCAATAAATTATAAAATATATGTATTTTCTTATTTGAATGTATGTATTTTCTTATTTTCCTAATTGTATGAAAATCTTAGAATTTTAATAGACAAATTTTAAAAATTTGCGAATTTTTACATGTATAGATTCTATTCATGATTCCGAAAATCTTTTTCAACAGTTTCCAAATCCATGAATCCAACATTTGTATAATCTAATAAAATTCAGTAGAATCTTACAATTAATATTTATTTTATATGCCTGCATTTTTTTTTATAGATTCAATATTACTATTTCTGTTGCCAATTAATGTGTGAGATCAACAAAAAGAGAAGTTTTTTAATAGAGAAGATAAAATGGATAAGCGGTATGTAAGATATTCCGATAGTAAAATACGTATATTTTGTTAAAATTCACGTTATATCCTGAGTTCATCTCGTCCATTATCTTTACCGTGTTAAAACTGTCCCAAAAAGGGAAGCTGCCCATTAAATCTATATCTACTAATTCAAGGTCCATTATACCCAAATTTTATTATAGCTATAATTTAGCAAATTGCTCAAACATCGGTAACTCTTATCGATGCTTCAGAAGAATTTAACGAGAATATCTGTGTCCGAGATGTGGAACTCGAAAGCCGTCGAGATCGAGATTCCACTGTAACGTGGGTTCAGTTCGTCGCATGACTGTTTCTACGTCTTAAAAACACTCTGCTATTGACCGGGTAGACTCTAGTCAAGAGTATGAGCGAACTGCCCAGGGCCAGTTTGACGGGAGCTTGGCGGCCGCCGGGTAATCTGATGAACACTGTCGCCACTGCCGCAACACCGTCATCGGTGGGCTCGACAGCCACCGGTCTCACATCGCTGTGAAAGCTCACGTGTTTGCCTCGTCTGCCCTTACGCTGCGGCGAGCTCGGGCTACACTCGCCGCCGTCCCGATCGTAGAGTATTGTCGCGGAGGCAAACGGTCGCTTCGCCATATGCAACATTTCTACGACGTGTCGACGTCGGGCACGGCGTAAATCTGCCGATTGCTTCGCCTTCCACGCAACCACGCACCCCGCCAAGAACAGAAAGAAGCAGGAGAAGAAGCATGAGAAGAAGACGAATAGATCGATGTGCAACTGATCCTGACGGAAGAAAATCATCCCGTAGGCGGCGCGACCATTCAACTCCGGATTCACCGGGTCGATTGCTTGTAGCACGATGTGAAACTTGGTCTGGCCCAACTCGTGTTTGTCTTGTGGCAACGTCAGTACCAATCGATTTGTCAGATTATGTATCACTAGAAAGGTGTTTCGCCTCTCAATCGTCAGAAAGCTGGCAAGATTATCCTCTAGCCAGTGCTCCATCACGAAATACTGTTGTCCGGTGTTCCATCGAATTGGCTCCATGATAGAGCCATTAACCGCACTAAGGTGAGGATGAAACTCAACAATCCGGAATCTGTTAGAAGGCTGATCAGGCCGTAATCTGAACCTGTTATCTAGTTTAACCTGCGGATGTATAATGAATATTTTAGACATCTTTTTTGATAGATAAATAAAAGCATTATAAAATTTATAAATGTGTAAAAATTGAAAATCGTAAATTTGTTACGTATAATGAATGATAAGGTTGATGTAGCAAACTTATACTGATTTTGATATTAGCATAAAGGCAAAAAAATCCAAAATTATAGATTGTTTAAAAATTTAAAATTTTTAAATATAATACGAACTTTAAAATACAAAATAGTAAAAAAAGACCAATAGAATAGATTAAATCGTACTTCTTGATATCCAGTCGTTGAATTTAAAATGACGACGAAGGAATCATCTCGCGGACTTAAGAACAGATTCAAAGCACCTTGGGTGACATCCACCATCACTCTGATGTCCACGTTCATGAATCGTGGTTGCACCATGTAGAAGACGGTTTGGCCAGGATTTAGAGGCTTCGGCTTCATCTTGCATTCGTCTGAAATAGGGAAAAGTAAGGTCTCCTTTTAGACACGCGAAAATGGCAGACTGTCAAACAGCTTATAGTAGAAGAAAGAAGATACGAACCGAAGGATACGTAAGATGCTCCCACAAAATAGAACGTTGCAATTTAAGAAAAACAATTACTTGACCAAAGTGTCAAATGAGTAAGTACAAACATACATATTGAAGTGAGGTCGAAATTGTAACCAGTGTTTTTAATCGAAGTAATATTGATTAGTATACATTAACGTTAACATTATTTATTTTTATATTAAAGAAAAAAAAACAACACATAAGTTACTTGGAAACAAAAATGTATTATTAGGAGTGAACTGTAAAATTGACTAAAAAATAAAAAAAATTGAACAGGATATTATACAATTTTTGCGCGTTAGACATATTAGTTATCGTTATGATAATATGAAGATTTAGTCTGTTTGCAAGATTGTATGCTCACCTATTAATTTCGAGTCGAAACACATTTTATTGTCGACTGTGACGGTTTTGTAGCACTGATGGCCCATTGTCGGGGTGCCGGCGTAATTCTCTCTGCACTTGCTGCATTGCACCATCCAGCACGGTTGCATGCCGCCCGTGTTCGTACCCTTTATAGGACCACTCGTGCAGGAGGGTTCGCTCTCGGTATTGTTGCCACAGTTGCACTTCTCGCCAGTAACAGGATCGCACGTGAAGCCATGGCCGTGACATTCACAAGGCCGACACACGTCCCGGAGGTCTTCTGTCCCTCGAAAGTATCCAGTCATGCATTCGCCGCATTTGTCGCCCCTTGTGTTGTTCCCGCAATTGATGCATTTTGCTTTTGCCACCGGTCCTTCTTCCAGTTGCCTACTCAGCTTCTCTATCGACATCTTGTCCACCGAATTCGGATCGGGCACGGTCACGTTATCGTTGATGCAGATCCGAGTGTGCCCGTTGCAATATTCGAGACATGGCACGCACTGACCGTTGTCCGCAGGATTGCCGACGTATAATGGTAGACATTTCTCGCATTGTTTTCCCATCGTGTTGTTATGACATTTCGTGCAGTTATCGAGCTTGTCTGGACCAGCGCAATCGCTATGGCCGTTGCATTGGCATTGGATGGAGCAATTCGAGCCGACGTAACCGAAGTCACAACGGCACAGGTCGGGCTTCACACATGTGCCTCTCACGCAACCCTGTGTACACATGGGCACGCAAATTTTCTTACCAAAATCATTCCCCCAGGTGGTTTCAGTCTTGTATCCATCCCCGCATTTGCACTCGAAGCCCTCCTCCAAGTCAAAACACTTCTCGCTCTTCGGTGAACATGTGTGATGTCCGTTCTCGCACTCGTTCTCCGGTGGACAGCGGACGTAATGCCACGAAAAATCTGGTTTCGGTACCGCAGTGAGCAACGACATCGTAACATTGTCCTGCGTTTCTAAAGAGTCCACGTGATATGGATGTAACGTTGTGGTGATTAGCGATTCAACTTCTGGGAAGTGTTGACGATAAAGCATTTCGCAGGTACCGCCCGCTGGATGATCCGCCGGCGCTTCAAGTGATCCTTCTGTGCATATTCCTTGACCGGTTACATTAGCAGAGTCCAAGGAGCACCAGCCGCAATGCGAATGCTTCAGACAAGTGCTGCACTGCTTGAACACTGAGCATGGTTCTGGGCAGTGGTCCATATCAGCGTTACGCAACACTAAACCGCAAACACCGCCGGCGCAATAAAGCGGCTGATACGATGGTGAGATGCACTCGTTCAGTTGCGTAGACCATCTACATTCGCTCCATCCACCTTCGGCTCCAGTACCCTTCAGACAACTCCTGCAATCTTTGTGATCGGAGCACCTCTTTTCACACTGCGTACTGCTCATCTTGATGCTAGTCCGCTCGAAGATGTTAATCTTCACGCAGTTCCAGTCGTAGACGGGCTCGCCCGTCAGCTCCATTCCCAATTCGTTAGTTTTCAATACTTGCCTCGTCCATACGCATTCATCTAGACCGTAACACTTCTCGCAATCGCTCGCTGGACACAAGCGTTCTCCGCATTGATTCACGTTACTTACCGATGTGTCGCATCTAATCATCATGTCCTGTGTCTGATCGTTGCAATCTTTGTCCGATGGAATGCACTTACCGTGCGGACAGTTGGTGCACCACTTGCAAACAGGCTCGTTGTCTTTGTAATACGGCCACTCTGCCAGACATTCCGTGCATGTCCTAAAGGTCTGGCATTTTCTGCTCGCCATCCAGTCCGAATTGCAGAATATTCCGTTCGATCGTTGCGCTTGGGTCACGTTGATGTCACACTTGTCACCCCGGTTGCTTGATACCTCGTTCGAGAAACAGAGAGAAATATTGGTGCCACTGAGAGTAGTGACAGCGCAGAACGAGCAACCGAAATATTTCCTACACGTGATCTTATCCTTCCAAAGATTGCACAAATCCTCCGGTATGTTAATCAATGTGACGTGACTTTTAATACCACCGTCAAAGCCGCCAATAACGTAAACGGCGTTCGACTCTGGATCAGCATGGGTCATCGCGTGGGCGTAAGCTGGTGGTGGCGGACTACCGATCGTCTCTGTGTCTTTCGTTATCAAACGTATCCACAGGTTGCATGAGTATTTGTACGCTATTAGCGAGTCCGAGGTGTTGTGAGGATTTTGCCGGCCGCCAAATATCACCATATATTCGTCCGTCGTAACCGCGGAATGAAGAAATCTAGCTTGAGGTAAACTGTTGCCATCGGTGATTTCGTCTTCAAATGGTGGTAATACTGACCACGTTCGTGTTTTATAATTCAAGGCATATAATCTGTTCGAAATAAACGTTCTGTTTACCGCATAAGTGTAGCCACCGAAGATGTAGAGACTATCAGACTTACTGTGATATACTGTAGAATGACCGTAAACACCTACGGGTCCGTTCCCTACAGTGTTCACTGTGTCCCAAGTCTCAGTTTCCAGATTAAATTCCCAGATCACGTCTAGATATCCATACTTAGGACTAAATCCACCGATCAGAATCAAACTCTCCGACTCTCCATCTCTACGCAAGGTCAACGTATGACCGGCCAGAGGCAGCGGTTCCTTCTTTAATTCGTCCTGCACAATTTGGCTCCATCGTTGGTTCTGCAAACTGAATTTCCAAAAGTCACTGAGAGTATTGTTTGACAGTCCTTGTACGTCTTCGTCCTTCATTGACAGGCCGCCGTAAACGTAGATCTGTTGCCTACTGTGCACAATTTCAGCTGCGTGAAAGTAGCGACCCTGTGGCATGGACGCCTCTGAAGTAGATTCCACTGTTACTTGCATCCATGTATTGTTTTTTGTGTCGAAAAGTCTAATGTCATTCAGAGGTCCATGACTGAGCGAATAACCGCCGAACATCCATAGACTACCGCGTCGATCAGCCACCAAGCTGTGTCCGAAGCGTGGCAACGTTTTCCTCAAGTGGTCCTGATGATCGGCCAAATATTCTGAATTGAATAGTTCCGTGAATGTTAGCTGATAGTTTTTGAGTGGGATAGAGCAATCGCGTCCACCGTAACCTGGCACGCAAACGCAACGTCCATAGCCCTTGTCGCAGACGCCGCGTTTCTCGGAAGCAGTACAGTTTTCCGGACAGATCTCCACGTCGCAGTTGATGCCGACGTAACCGGATTTGCAGAGACAGTTGCCGTTACGGCACTCGCGATTTCCCGGGCAGCTGTTGCATGTCATTATCACATAACTCGCGTTAAAACCTTCCACTTCATCCAGTTGCTTATAATGTACTGTTAAAAATCCGGATTTGGCCTCTACCGTGACTGGATAGTTGGTGCTTTCGGTGCAGTACACGCCCAGTAATTGGCTCTGGTGACCACCGGTAGATGAGACGAATTCGGGTAGACCATCATACACATACACGCTGTTCTCCTGGCAACTTACGTTAATATCATCATGGATAGTGAATTGTATCACGCTTTGAATTGTCGGAGTCGCATCTAAAGAGAGCTCCGTGTCGGGACCAACAATCCAGAGACACTCTCTTGTCGGTGAGTCGCCCACGTAATTGTCCCAAAGCGAAGATTGCGAATGTCGACTACCAAGACCTTGCTTACCGTTCCCTTCGCCGCCCAGCATACCCCGAGACATGCAGCCGTAGTAACACATCTCGCCGTTACGCGGATCCCCGTAATAGCTCCGTTTGCAACGCTGACACTTATCGCCTTCAGTGTTATCGCGGCAAAAACACATACCAGTCTGCCGATCGCAAACGTCGAGCTCCACGTCGCCATGTCCATTGCAATTGCATTCGCGACAGCCCAATGGTGTCGTCGCGTTTCCATAACTTCCTGCCTTACATTCTTCGCAGTAACGTCCAATCGTCCAGTCTTGACACTCGTCACAAATGCCTGGTCCCTGAAAATCCAAAAATCAAGATGCTTAAACATATGGCACACAAAAAATTGATAATAATATTATTATTCTATATTGGAAACACATATTTTTGGAAATAAAATTTTATTGATAGAATTTGTTTGTAAAAATATTTTTAAAATTATTTCCAGCGTCACCAGGACTATGTTCCAACGTTAATTAAAAATACAATGGATTTTTCGAGAATTAACAATAAAAACAAATTCATTTTTTTTATATGCGATCATTGTTTACCTGCAAGCACGTAGAATGATTATAACAGCCGCAGTTGGTCCGACAATCCGGTCCGGTCCAGCCCAGGTTGCACTCACACTTGTAATCCGGCGCCTCGCTGCAATATCCGTTGACGCATCTCTCATAGCAAGTCTTGGTACAATTCTCTTTGCCATCGCCATTAAAACCGCGTTTGCATTGACAACTGAAGCTGCCGTGAGTATTGGTGCAAAGCGCATCGGGATGGCAGTCGTGCAGGCCGAGATCACACTCATCCACATCCGGGCACTGCGCGTATGCCCAGCCAGACTCGTCAGCGTTCAGACTGCTGTTTCGATACTCGTTGATAATCGCACTGCAATTGACGTGAGCCTGATTGAAGTCGCCCTGCACGCACACGCCAGTGATAGGATTCTCCAGACTATAGCACCAGCCGCAGCTGAGTGAATGCAGGCAACTGGAACAATTGGAGTGCCGACTGCAGCTCTTGCACTGATCGTTACCAGTGAGCGACGAACCGCTGCGCGACGTGACACCCATTAGGCCGGCCTGGTCCATCCATTCCCGGCACAGACCGAACTGGTATTCTGATGTGTACACCGAGAATGAGAAACACTCTTGCGTGGCCTCGCACCACACGCATCTGCCACGCTCGTCTAAACACTTCGTGCAGTTGGAGCGTTCTCGGCATGGAATCGGGCACTCGTACAGACTCACCACGGCATTAGGCAATCGACCGATTCGTGCGCATCTCGCCTCTTCCGTCCACCACTCGCACAATTTAGTGTTCACGCATGACTCGCAGGAGATGTAATTGGAACAGTTAGCGCACGCTGAAGGCGTAATCGTCAAGTAGTGCCATTCACGTATCGTCTCGCCGCGCTCCTTATCCCACTCTACATCTTTTACGCAACTCTCCGTTTCATTGACGGAGCGTGGTAGACATTCGTTGGTAATATCACACCAACCGCACGAAGAGTCAGTCAAACAGTGCAGACAGTTACTGTATTGATGGCAAGAACCGTTCTGATACGGTTCCAAGTACTCGAATGTGAAGACCTTTCCATTTTCCATATTCTTGTTATGCACGATTTCCATTTTACTCGCATAAGCGTAGCTTGTGGTCACCATTCTTTTCGATTCGAAGTCCAACAAATAACGACCCGACTGCAATTCCATCGAATCTTCACCTGGCCATGTTGTCGGTATACACTGTGATGTCTCCGCAGTTAGATTGGCGACCAATTCCTAAGTAAAAATTAAAAATTATGGATAGTTAAATTTCAGCAGAACTTGAAAATATCGGAGTCGTTTGACCGGTTCATGCGCGCGACAAGAATATTTCAATATATTAACAAATTTCCTCTTTAATAAATAAAAATAAAATTATTTTAAATTTACTTTCTTCTTTCACATACTGTAATATTTTTATTTCTTTTACTTTCTAATACAATTAGAAATCATCAAAGTTACTAAATAATAAGAATAACTCACCAGTTTATCAGGATCGTCATTTCGCGACACGTGAAGTGTCGCGCTGTTATAACTGACGCAAATTTTCAGGTGCTCCGCTGCGCTGTCCCAAAAATAATTTGGCGGTCTAAGAAAACCTGTCAACCTGGCAATCATTTCGCCGCCCAATGCCGATTCTGTCTTCGCACCTTGCATGGATGGTACATTAAAGTCAACTGTGGTCGCGTTCACTATGGCGACTGAGTCAGGTTGGCTGAAGTTCACTGGTGGCTTGTACTTGAGGAAAGTCAAACCCGGCCTTTTATCCATTTCTCGACACTCTTCGGCCTTGGTAATCTCCGTGCCTTTCGAGCCCCACCAGCCTGGTATCTGCGAAGGCGTGTCATCCCGCAGGCCGCATACCCCATAATTGTCATCTTTGTGGTGACAGCGGGCATTTTGGACACACCAAGTGCACGTGCCTAAATTTAGCTTATTCGAGACGGATTTCCTGCCGCGGAAATTCGTGCCCCAACCACCACCAGGTTGACCGTGTATTAGGCAAGAGTGACAATCGCCTAGAGCAGGACAAACTCCCGGACAGCGCGTCGTTTGTAAATTCGTCGTACAATTGCTGCCTATCGTCCGACCATAGCATATCTGCAATATGTCAAGAAATTTCATACATCAGAGCATACAAATAAAAGTTACTTTATGAATATATAACGAGATTAATGAATAAAATACTTCATCCGCGGAACACCAGCCACATTCTGGATTTGCTGCGCACTCCATTAGGCTTTTATGCCTCGAGCAAATTTGCTCTGGCTCGATGTAATCCTCGTCTCCCGGTGCCAACATAGGTGGCAAAGTGTATGCAAGAAGATCTGCATTTACGTTGCCATGATATCCACCAACGAGCAACAAGGTATTTCCGTTACGCACATCTGCCGCATGAGCAAATACACCTTGTTGCTTAGGATAACGAGAATCTAAAAGTAAAAAAACAAATTCAAATCGATATAAATATGTAACATGTGTAAAATATGCAAATTAAATTAATTTGTTTTACCTTTATCATTTAAGCCTAACACTTCGTGGCTCACCCAAGTGTGACAGCCAAGGTGATAAAGATACATCTGATTATCGTAACAGATTTCCTCTTTGTTATGTCTATGAGAATATCCGCCGAATACTACCAGATAATTTCCTGTCATAATAATACATAAAAAATTATGTATTTTACATATATACATACTCATAATACATTCATATATTTTATCTCTAAAAATTATTCTATTTAATAACAAGTAATTACCTATGATATTACATGTGTGGAAGGCGCGTTCTCTTGGCACATATGTCTCTCGCAAGTGCGCTCTTGGATAATGGATCTCAGACCAAACCTTTCTATCTAGTTGAAAGACGAACATTCGGTCCGATAATTTACTGAAACGGGCGACGCTGGCGACCACGCCGCCGTATACTAGGAGGGAATTGGTAGCGCGATGATATACAGTCGAATGTGCTACCACGCGTACGTCAAGTTCCTTACCGCCTCGAGGTCGTACTTCTATCCATCTCTCATTAATCGCCGTAGGATCCGCTATAATTATGAGTTAATTATGATAATATTTTTCTATACGCATCTCATATGTAGAAATTATATAAATATACATTTTTTAGATTTGCTTTTTTTGCTTTAATAAATTGGTAATAAATAAACTTAAACTTACATAAACGCAACTTGATTTTATATAAGCTGGACGAAAACTCTCCGTCAACAGTACTGCCTCCGAATAGATAGATGTAGTCACTTGCCAAAGTCAGAGTGTGCCTTGTGAGGCTGGGAGGGTAGAAAGGGGAGTTTTTAGCGCGTAATGTCCACATGCGTTTTATCACATTATAGTGCCATAGTTCGTTTGATAGAGTACCATCTTCCACCTTTCCTCCGTAAATCACAAAACCATCTGAAAATATAAAGATTTATTTGTTCAAGTGTTGTTCACAATTTTACGATTATAAATCATACGTTAGTTTGTTTAAATAATGCAATGATAATAAACAATAATTTTATATAATCTTTTTAATTTTTTTCATCTATATTTTTAATAAATGCAACTATAACAGATTTCTTCTTTTATTTTCACTCCTAGATTTATAATATTATGCTACAACGCAACACAAACCAGTTTCGATGCTGATTCAAACAAAATAAAAATAGAAATGTTTTCTGAAGCAAGGTCATCAACTATTCGTTTTATTTTACATTAATTAGTGCTAAAAAATATAATAAATTTTAATATAAAAAATATAATAAGTGCCGACAAACCTTGATATTTGCACGCAGCATGACCATATCGAGGACTCGGTTTAGGTAATTCGTCAACAGTTGGTTCTGTAACTTCTTCTTTCAACGAATCACTTGTAGTTAATTTTGAATCCGTAAATTCTGGAACAAAAACATTCTCCTCCGCGGATCCCGCTACGATTTGCTCTTCCCATTTTACGTCTTCGTTTTGCATATCTGTTGCATCACGTTCTCTGTACAAGTTTTCCAAGTTTCTGCGATATCTTTAATAAATACAAACATTATATAATAAAATGTTAATTTAAATCTAACTGCACAAATAAAAAGCAAAAGATTTACAGATATAAAAAACTTTAAACGAAATTATTCTAAAGATCACTTTTTACTAATTGACGAGTTTTTATTTATTATTCTAATTAAATTCTAATTAAAAGAATATGATAGTAAGTTTTTTGTATGTATATATAGATCTTACCAATATCTTTTATATCTTTACATAAGCAAAATATAAAATCAACAATATATTGTCCCCAATTTCCAAGATTGTTTTCAAGATATTAAATTAATGAGTGAATCACTTACTACCTTGTTGACATTTGCGAATATCGCGGTCTTATATTTCGGGGATGCTTTCTCCTTGGATCACCGTTCCTATCGATTCTAATGGTGCTTCTGCTTTTTTCGGTTTCCTTGTCCTTAGACATGTTTCTGAATTCTCGCGAGTGTTGACCGTCAGCAGTCCGGTCGAGCAGGCCAAAAGTATTGTTATCTTTAATACTATAAAGCACCTTCCAGAATAAAGATGTCGTTGGTAGGCCGTATATCTCTTTGGCACCAGGATGGCGTTGTAATTCGGTAGCAATCAATGTAGGATCTAAATATTCGGCAGATACGGCTCCTTCTGTAAAACAATGTTCAGAAGTTACTTTCGATTTTTGATGTTTAATATATATTCAAAGTAGAATTTTATCACATTCTACATTGTAATTAAATTATTGTTATTGTATACATGTTAGAAAAAAAAAACAAAAATATAATAAAAATACAATTGCAAAGAAATTATAAACAAGAGATTGTCTTAAAATTCTTACGTGAAATTTGTGCATTAATTTACCTAATATACTTCCATATTCATCTTCCCATTCACTTGTGCTAAACCTATATACTTCTAAGTCACTGAGTATATAATTGAGATCATAGCCGCCAAAAACATAAAGTGAGTCTGTTTCTTGAACATAGATCGCTGTATGAGCTGCGCGTGGCCTTAGTCCACCTTCTGAATGTGAGAGCCAATGCCACCTACATAAATAATTAGATTATTGAAATTTTTTATTTGTATATATCTCATCCATTTATATTACGTATTAATGTACGCAAAATTTAATACAAAAATATAAAAAAAATTTGTAATTTTGTCATTAAATAATAATATAAGTACAAAAGCACAAAGATGTAATTTAAGGATAACATACCGATTTCCTTCAGGATGCGTTTTGTGCAACGAACAAGATTGTCCGGAGTATCCATTGCTGCATTTGCATCTTTTTATCCCGCAAATACCAGCATGACTGCAATTGTTTGGACAGAGAGCTCGGGAACAATCTTTGCTTCCCCAATCATTTTCGCAGAAGCATGTATTATTAATACACTTTCCGTGACGAGTACAATTGTTCGGACAATTCGTGACCGAAAATTCTGCATGGAAACCGTCTAGGACGTAATTTGTGTCACTATATAATAATATCAACATCTGTAAAAAATAATAACATTAGAATATCTTATAAAATACAATATTTTATATCATGATAATATTTTGTGTAATGTTTCACTTTTATTCATTATTGTTGTTATATATTTTTACATTTATAATTAATTTTCGTAATTTCTTATTAATAAAAATTATATTTTTCATATTTAATTCACACCATGTAAATTGATTATTAATGTAAACTATGCGATGTTGTGAAATCATAAATCTGCAAAACATTATCTAATATTATTTCTGTGGAATATACTTACATAACCAGATGATGATGTCACTTGCTGCGGTTCTGTCTTGCCACTAAAGCTACCCAGAAGCGGTGAACGAAAGGAATCCCCATCATAAACAAACACATAGTCATAACTGCATTCTGTGCCCATCGTCCGAAAACTTAATGTAATAAATTGGC
Organism: Trachymyrmex septentrionalis; assembly: GCF_001594115.1. NCBI lineage: Eukaryota > Metazoa > Arthropoda > Insecta > Hymenoptera > Formicidae > Trachymyrmex > Trachymyrmex septentrionalis. The sequence goes on from NW_017305180.1 coordinate 5,634,146, forward strand.
GGCTATGGTTAGCTACAACGAGATATAGAATATAAATTCTATATTATAATTTTACTTGATAAAATTGAAGAATATATAATGAACATCGTAAAGTCCTATTATTTTAGAAATAATCTTCAGACAAACTAAATGTGATGTTTATAGCATACAAATAAAATTAAAAATAAATCACCTATATATTTTACTTTACTATTTAAAGAGCAATAAGTCCTTTCATCCATACCTTTAATGAGCCATTCACAGTGAGAATCTTGAGTATAATTCGAGCCCATTGGTCCATCACTGATAACTCCCCATGACTCCGTGAAAACTTTTCTCGTCTTATCGCACGGCACTTGTTTTGGAGATGCCTGTGGAGCTAAATAGAAGCCCGGCAACAGGCAACTCCATATTACAATCCATGCTGTGGTGGATATAGTCCACCCCATCACAGCGTGTTCACCTCAATGTCGTTTAACAGCACATAGGTCATCATTCGTAGGTATTAAATAATTTCTTGAGCAATTACGCGGTGTATTTACAGAGAGAATCATATCTAAAAAAAAACGTACAACTTATTAACTTAGCTATGTGTGTCACATTGAGTTATTAATACAAGATATGGAACATTTTCATTCACCCAAGAACAAATTTACACAGCTGCATGCTATATTATAGAAATTATCACACAATGTAATTTACAAGATAAATGTTACACGATTGGACTTTAAATACTGTTTTACACACACACACACACACACACACACACACACACACAAACACAATGCTCAATGTTCTCAGATATCTCAAGCTTTAAAAATGTTTACTGTGTTTTATTTGTAATAGATACTATACATTCATATATTAATATTGTAAAACTCAAGAATGACACATTGACTGTGTTTCTAACACATTGAGTTCGCCCTATATATATATATATATATAATGTACACTAATATTGTGCCAACATACGCTATTAGCGTATGCTTAGCGCAAACAGCAAACACATGTTAAAAACATAGCCGAAGTATTATCCTTGAATTTTGCAATGTCAACATTACATCAATGTAGCATAACGTATCAATACAGCAATAACTTTTTACTCTAGAATTTATGATAAAATATATTATAGATTCCAACTTTTACACGATAAGATAATGTCAAATCTTAGGTATAATGACATATTTTGCAAGACAGTGTAAAGTCGCAAATCGAAGGGATTGTACCGTCACTAATGCACTTTGTACCAAAACTTGTCGTCGCACAGTGAGACAAAATTAGCGTTCGAAGGATACTGTTAAGTTTTCCAGAGGAACACCCGACGATCGACGATATCTTAACAAACGTCACGAGTGAGCGTGTGAAACATTCGCAACGTACACGTCGTGCAACGTGTTGAAGGACAATCCCCCGGAGCGCGAGCCAGCATCGCGCGAGAACGCAAGGCCCTCGGCTCCTGATCAATTTGCAAATAAGCACAAATAAGCAAATGACATACACACACACTCTCGCACACGCACCCGTCGTGTATGCGCGCGCCACACACACACACACACACACACACACATGCACGTACACACACGTGCCCATGAACTTTCCGCACCTATCGTGAGACGAGGACGACGACGACGGCGACGGCGACGGCGACGGTGATGTCGAATGTAGCATAATAAGCTCCAGGGGAACTAGTCTTGCGCTTGTTCTCACGAAAAGAGACGGAAAAGTCACGGAACCCGAGTAAAATCTTGGGAATTAAATGGTCACACCTCTGTCAACGGGACGGAGTCGCGCGGTATCCTCCGGCAGAGATGGAGGGAGAAAGGATGGATGAAGAAGGGAATACGAGAGACAGAGACCATTGTATCAAAACATCACCGGGGAGGGGAAAGTTGTGAGCTGCCCGAATGGACCGAATGGTATCGTGGCGAAGCACCAAGCTTGTCGGTGATAACTTTATATCTTAAATCTTCGTCGCGGACGAGAAACGTGCGACGAGTCAGAGGCGACGAGACTGGACGAAACGTGCCAGGACTGCAGGCGACCGTGACGTAAACGCGCCGCAAAACGTCGCGAATCGACACGGTGCTTCGCCTTGTTCGACTGCCCCGCTGTGTGCATTGCTTTTTATGGTAGTGCTCTAAAGTGGGGGAAGCACCGCGGCGTCCATTATGTACTCTTATATTTAAATAACGATGATAATGCGATATATGTCGATAGTATCGATACTATTGCAGACGTCGGCGCGCCGATTATACAGCAATTCTCCCGCTTGTAGTTTTTTACATACTGTATATAATTGATATTTATAAATAAAATTATATCATACATATAGTATAATATAGATACAATATAATGTATGAAGATATAATAGAATGATATAATACCGAATATACAGTTCTGATCAATGAAATAAGATTTAAATTCAATTTTGGAGACTCAAGTTTGATTCCTCAATAATCGAGAATGAATTAAAATGGATTGAAATTTCTATGCGTATAACTGAATCCAGTTGAATAAAAAAATCTTTTTTATACAATTAGATTCAACTGAATGCAATTGGATTTTCTATTAATTAATTGGAATTGAACAGTATTCACGATCCAATGCACAGAAAAAGCTGATATTATTTATAGATTAAAATGTGCTCTATGCAATTCATATAAATAGATAAAAGTGGATTTGAATTGAAAAGAATTTATTTTACGCTGATTGCGAATGCGTATTTCTTAAAATTTGAATTCATTTCAATCCTCTTCAATTCATTCTCATTTATTAGGTTTTTCCTGATTAATAATATTTTTTAATACCCTTTACATAATGAGATTAGAGACATCAGGATTCCTAAACTAGAACTTCAAAATTGGATTCAGATATTTATTTCGTTCAAAATTATGTACTACTTCATCCTATTATAAAATAACATAATTACATTTGTATAATAAATAATATAATATAAAATAATATTATAAGTAAGATATAATATATATATATTGTTTTTTATATAAAAGCTACGTCTGATGTTATACGTAGTGTGAGAATTAATTTTATAGCTTAATAAATATATTCACTTAAGCCTCATCGATACTTTTCTGCAGAGATGTGTATGTTTATGAAAAATACTGGATGATTTCTTATATACTCGAAATATAAATAAAAATGATTTAAAAAATATTTACGTACGAGATAAAGATTATCGATAATATATATACATTTTAACGCAAAGACAATGTCATACTGATAATTTCAGATAATAAAAATCCATGATATTTTTTGCGATTATTTTTTTATTCGTCAATAGTATGAATGAACATGGATTTATCCTTACAATTTATATAGAAATGAGATAAGAATATATAATTACCTTCTGATGTGTTAAACGTATGACACTTAATTTATTATTAGTTTTAATTCTATTTGTGAATTGCAATGCAAAGCTGATAAACTTATAAGTGATAAATAAGATCATGATGATGTCTTTGATATTATACCTACTATATGACTTCTGTATTCTACTTGGGTGTGATATTAATTGTAATAATAAGTTTTCAGCAAATTAATATTAATTAATATTAATTTTGAACCGGTGAATTGAGTGACTACATGCCCTTGGTGGTCGACTCGTAATCTATGGATCCGGATTTAATTCCATCTCATCTTTTTCTTCTTTTCTTCTGTTTTGATTTTTCGCCCTACTTTGTAGGGCCACAGTATCATGCGATAACAATAGTGTTTATCCTCCTCGGAGAGTAGAGGACACACTTATAGTGTATCAAATTTTCCTCTAATCAGTTCATCAAGATACGCCGTGACAAATCGCTTCGAGAATGAAGCTCGTCAGGAAACAATCATTCCTGCTTAAACAGGTTATTCAGATGAGACTATATATTGGTTCTTAATTAGCAACCAGACGAGATGACCTAACGATTAGAAATTAAAAGACGGACATATCTTCATTTAGAAAGAAGCAGGACTCCTATTCTTGAAAAATATCATACAATTAAGAGGAAATATTACAGCACACGTAACGTATACTGTGGTTCCCTTTTACGACGTAATGTATCATTGTAACGACGTATGAATGCTTTTGTTAGTCATTTTGTAGTAAATATCTAACGGTCGAAAATTGTTAAAATGAATTATTATTCTTTATATTATCCATTTATCTTTGTTTACATATTTAATGGATATTTTGCTGTATTAGATATATATTAAAATGTTTTTGTTTCTCTCTTATTAGTTTTATCACCTTTTAAGTCTTCCTATTATTAATATATATAAATAGTTAAATAAATTTATTTTATTACACACAGTGTGTTATAATATATATCTTGTTGAGGTTGATGCAAAGAAAAAGAAAGATTATATCAGTATATTAAAAAAAGAATATGTGTGTGTGTGTGTAATGATTTGAGATATTCTGTGTAATATACAGGATGTCTCAAACCTACAATATCACCTCTCGTGAGCAAGCAGAGGGGATTAAACTGAATAAAAAGTTATCTATTATTTTGTAATTTTCACAAGTAGCTAATGAGATGTTTATTTCTAAAGATCATGGAATAAATGCCTATCTGTCCAGCCTAGTTCAGTCTACCACTAAATATAAGCGATACAATCGCCCAGCGCGGGGAGATACTTTCTTTTGCTTGTGCATGGTCAAGACTGCTTGAAGAAAACAATTTCCTGCATGCCTAACATTTTATGATGACGGACAGTCTTATTTTGGCGTACGTTTGTATTTGGCGATAGCCTGCACTATTCAGCGATTTTTATAAATTATAAAATATCTCGTTAACTATTGCAAAAATTGCAATATATGCCATGCAGGCATTTTTTGTTCAGTTCAGTCCGCTCTAACTGCTCACGAGAGATGATCCCGTAGGTCTGGGACACTGTATATTTAATTTTAAATTATAAAATATATATAAAAATACACATACACATCTGAATATCTCAAAATCACAGAATGTCCTCTACAAAAAGTTCTTACTACATCTAAAAATGTACAGGGAGGAAATTATAAATTAGTATTATTCATAATTAACGACAAAGATGTTCTGTGACAATACAAATGTTTTATTATCTCGGCAAGAATAAATTACTTCAATTCTTCTCGATCGTTGTGTCGCATAACATAAACGAAGTAGAAGTGGGAGACAATCGTTAGAACTCGTCTTAATTATGTTTGGAGTTTATATTAATTAAAACCGTTTGGAGACCAAAACACATCGAGTTCGCAAAACTTCTAAAGTTCGCTAACTGATGCACGGAGTTGTTCGGAACTTAAATAGCAAGAAACGAATCGTTCATTTCTAATACATATACATACTGATATGTTAATAATATACAATATATGGAAAATGAAGAAAAGTTTTTTAGTATTTTAATTTTGAGATATTCTGACTTGGTGTCAGCTTTAGATTTTTCTCACATTTCATAATTTTTCAGAATAAAGTCTACACTTATCATAAGAAATTCAATAAGTCAGAAAAAAACTAAGCTGGAATAGCAAGTTTCTAAAGATGTTAAGTTAGCGCAAGATCTCATAAATGCGCGCATAAATTTTCTCTAAAGCTGATCCTGTCATTTTAATTGTGTCAGTAATTATGAAAATGGTCTGAATAAAAAATCGAACATAATGAATTTATCTCATATTTTATAATGTAATTACATAAAATTGTAATTATACAAAATATGGGATAAATTCATGTTTCGATTTTTTATTTATGCCACTTTCATAATTACTGACACAATTATAAACTTCTAACGTAAATAAAATCGCGGTTTTATACGGAAACATATGCTGCACTTGACATCGCGGTTTTCTCGGAAATATATGTTGCACTCGACACTCTTGTTTAAGCTCAAAGTTCCTCCTCAAGTCATTCTTTGTTAAATACACTTGTTAACGCTAATTATTAATACAGTACTCGCCGTTTCTATAAAAAATAATTATCGTCGATAAGAAAATCTTCGGTGTTTTCCCGATTTAATCAGCGTTCCGCATTGTCAGCTATCCAATTTGTTAGCATTCTAATTGCCTTATTTTGCAGCGTGTCTAGCGAGAGGACATCCATGATTTATAGTCGCTAGTTGTGTTGAACGCAAAAAGTTTAAAAGAACATTCGACCTTCTCGGAAGAACGAAAAAAAAAAAAGAAAAAGAAAAAGAACAGGTAATATCACCTCTGTATAGTGCAACGGTGTGATCAAGGACTCGGACCGAAAAATTTCGGTCCGGATAACGGTCCGAGGCTAAATCCAACTTTTGGTTTCAATTCTTTTACCGTAAAGGTTCGTTTGGATTTCGATCCTTTTCGATTTCGGCAATTATATGCCCAGAATGGTCACTGTTATCACTAAAAGAACTGAAACTGACACCGAAAGTTAGGTATCCTCGGACCATAATCGTAACCAGCCGAAATTTTAATGTATCCATAATGTAATTTCGGACCGAGTCCCTGGTCGTGATCTCATAGTAACGTATGTAGTATTTCCTTAGCATTTTGTCAACAAATGTACTGTACATTGCCAGAGTCTCGACGATTGATACAATCGTTCTATTAGCCTGTTACAGCTTGTTTTGCTACTATAATGCGGTACGCACGTTATCCTTCCCGTGAACAATTTTACAAAGACGCATTTTACACTGCACGTCCGTTCTCTTCAACCCTTCAATCGGTAGTTCAACTCTTTGCGCTGCGAAGCGTCAATCCGGTTTCGGTCTGTATTTCTCAATATTATACTATTATAATGATATAACATTACGTTATCATAGTGTATAATAGGTATTATTAAATTATTGTAAAATAGTAACCCATGCACTATGAAATAACGCTAATACAATATTATACTTCTAATAATAATAATAATAGCAATAGTTAATATATTCTTAGTATATACGATATATATCCCAAGAATCCATATTCTATAATTCACGAGGTTGACGCAAAGCTGCCGCTTGTATTTGCCTTAATTAGGCAGTTAGTTCTTCAGTTAATTTGTTTCCTTTAGTTGCGTCGCATAAGCGACTCAACATTTCTCAATTTCGCTATCCAATAATTGCAGTTTTATTTGTCAATAAACCAAGTTGAAGATCAACGTGAAAAATCTTTTAGTCGGCATTGATAGACAAAAAACGTTGTCTCTCAAATAAAATCACATTCCGTTATTGACGAGAGCATTCCGAGCGCAAAGCGTTGATTCTCTATTTATCTGAGACGGTGTTTCGTTTGTCTTCAATGAAAAAAAAATGAGTTATTAATGATATCAAAAGTCGAAGCGGACGGTGCGACGAGCTCGGCTCGTCTTCGTGTCACTGAGTTATGGATGGACAAAGCTATCGGTTGAAGGGTTAACATTATTTTTTTCTCTCGAAGGAACATATAGTACATTCGGGAGATTGTTTGCTAGAAAGTGAATGTAAATATTTCTCGTGTTCGATGCCTTCTGAACGCACTTGGTGCGCTAAGAATGACGAGAGACCGACTGCACGCTCCAGAACTTTTCTCATCGAAAAAGTATTTCAAGTTTTCAAAGTACAGCAAATTTCTCGGGCGAACCAGTCGGTCTCTGAACACCGTGTCCGTCTGTTGGGCATACACCATGAAGAGACTGCAAATTATTCACAGCGTTATTATAAGACTACTTAGAATGAGTAAAACTACACACTGACTTGTCAGTGTTAAAAGTGTGAAAAATGGAAAAAAAAAAAAACGAGATGTGTACGTGCTCCTTTTATAATTTTTCTTTATTTATCTTGATCATACGCTCGCCGGTTGAATAATCGTGCAAATTGTCACACGTTGAATGATGACATAAATAAATGAATATGAAGTATTTCCTAGATGACTACGAAAAATAGTTTACTTTACATCACATTAAAACTCGAGTTATAGCTGTCGAAAAGGCAATTCGAGATGCGATGCGATCACTCGCTGTTGCATTCGGCGTGATTTTTCGTTCGACAGCTCATAAAAAGTTGTATTAACTAATGGCATTAGTTTACTCTCTGATTACGAGCAACTCGCTCTTTTTTTCCTGTATTTTTCCTTTTTTTTTCGCATATTTATATTATAACCATCCGAATCGACAGCGGAAGAGATACGCGGGAGAGAAAAGAATAGTTTTTTTCTCAATTATAAATAAAGATATATACTTGAAGAGATTTGTACTAAAAACACTTCCGCACCGGCTTACCATAGGCGAATTCGCGGGAGTTAAAATCGTTTTCTATATCCTGCGCAGGATTCATTAGCTCATTGAGAAGGTTCTGGTTAGAAGTTAGAAATTACTAGAATACACGTAGAGTGCGTGGAAATAGTTGTATGCCGGTAGCTAATGGATTGAACAATGTTTTCGATTTTTTTTCACATGGAATACATAATCTAGCAATTAAATAACGAACTATCTAAGTAACTAAGAAACTATATTTTTAGATTTCTATTTTTCTACGTATTTCAGGCATTCAGATCGTTGAATTAGAACGATAAACGAATTGGATTTATGGATTCTTAGATCCATCTTTGTATGCCTAAATTCTTGAATACTTAAAGATTTCAATATTTGGGTATATAGAAAACAATATTAAAGCGATTTTACTAATCCATTCAATAATTTAAAAACAAGCACACTTTAGATAAACAAAATTACAAATTAAATTTATTAATTTATATTCAAGTAAGCATCATGGCTGAAGAGAGCTAAGTAAAATCCGAAACGTCCTAAATAGTAGAGATACTGATGCTCACTTGAATGAAAATTAATAAATTTAATTTGTAATATCATCCATTTAACAATGTTACCCGTTTTTAAATTATTATTATGAATTAGTAAAATTTAATATTCCTTTAATATTGTTTTGCATATACACGAGCAAATACTTATATTTGTTTTCGAATGGTCATATAGAAACTAGAATTGTTTAATCTTTTTTTAGATATCTAGATTTTTCTAGGCTTATTTATGAATTTTTAGGTTTTACATTTAGACTAAAAATGACAAATATAGACGAATAAAGTTCGAAAAAGTGCAAATATATCGGATCATAATTATCTACTAATAGAATAATATATTCAAGATCTCCAAATCATTCTTCTTAAGGAATGATCAATTCTAAATTTCTTGAATATCCGGCTACATACTCTTTCCGACACACGCTGTACAATGCGCGAAAAATGAACAAATTCGAAAAATGTGAGAAGAGTAAATTGGATAATTTTTCTTCGCACATTACATTATATCAATATTTTAAAGCAATATAATCAATGTTATTCTGTAATCTGCAAGTGGTGTAGAATTTACCAAAATCTGTTTCTGCATGTTTTACTACTATTGTTAGACATGGCTAATCTGAGTGTTTTTTTAGTGTAGAACACAGTCAAGTAATAGGTTATATATATTATATATAATCATATTTAAATCTAAATGTTGAAAACAATAAAATCAATAGGTTCTAAAGAAAATTCTAAAAAATAATAAATAAAATATCAATTTGAGCCGACACACACTGGTTATTAGTGTGTATTATAATACCATTTATTCAAAGTGAATATTAAACGTATACGTTTCGACCTACGGTCAAGGTCCTCTTCAGTACAAAAGTTATATTAACAAAATTAAATAATGGTAGTGCATATAAATATAAAGTAATAAAAAAAAAACGAGAAAAAACATGGTGGTGATGTCCGAGTTAATCTTGGTCATTAAATTACTATTAAATTTTACATCTATCTACCAAACAGTTATGTGTCTAATATTTTAAAATTTTGTTTCATGTAAGTGAACTAAAATTGGATTTTTATTGTTATTTATATTAACTTTTTAATTTATTCTTATTAGCATTACACAGTAAATATTATAATACATCCTAATAACCAGTGTCGGCTCAAATTGGCATTTTATTTATTGTTTTCTAAATGTTGAATGTAGATAATGAGTTTTTTTGGCAAATCTCAGAACAACATTGATTGTTTTGATTCCGAGTTATTTATATGTAATCTGCACATAATGATCCGTATAAGAGTATTACAGATCTCAGAAGTATAGATCCTCAGTAATATTTCAGCCTATCAATTACAGTGTATAGTGTAAATTAGAAAAAAGTTATCTCCCTGTCGCATGGCGTAGGATCTTTTTTATTGATGCTTCTCTATTAAAACCATGAGAAGAAGGGTTTTCTTAAAGAAAAGCATCAAAGACAATCCTTCGCCGCCTCGTCTTCCCCATAAAACTCAGATAGAGGAGCCGGTTGTCCGCACATCACGCCAGAGACGCCGTTTGTTTTTACCGAATGACCGAAAGTATTCGCGCAGACACTAAAATCCTTGGTTATTTCGTTAATCTCTATGCTCTCCTCGCAGTTGGTTGGCAACTTCATGTTTGATACGGAATATATGCTATCGCCAGCAACATTATTTTTCAACAAGGATGTAGTCGTTGATGGTCGATTCAAATAATAATCCTAAAACATTAATATTGTTCGAACTCAGATTTTATATTTCTGCGTACATTCTATTTGAATTTTAATATTCACGTTTTAATTATATATATATTAATAACAATAAAAAAGAATTGTGCGTTTTTCGAACAAGATATCATTTCTCAGAAATACTATTCTTAAATTTATTAAATTTTTATATATAAAAACATTTAAAAAATCTATATTTGTTAATTGTTTAATCTTTAAATTATTAATTTAAAGATAATGAGAGAGGATTTGCAAGAATGTGCTGTATATTTTATGTATGTTACATAATTACACTTTTAATAATATCTGTTAAAAGATGATACCTTATCCGCGTTAAGGGGAGAAGAAATTTGTGTTTGTGGTGTTTGGCTACAGTGTGCCAAGGCTATTAACTCTTTCTGACTTTCTCTAGCGTCTACTAAGAATATACTCTCTTTCACTTCTTTCGCGTTATATTCATCGATTCTGAAAAAAAAAAAAAAACATTCAAAACATAAAATATATAAAATATATAAAATATGTATATAAAGATTTTTTTATCAAGAGAGATAATTATTATCTCAGTATCTCCAATCTGATTAAATTATTTAATTATTTTGAACTGGACTTGTATTCGCCATATTACTTACTTATCATATATGACCGCATGCAAGCCGAGTTTCTTCAGATACTGGATAGTATCCTTATCATTGTTGTCATCTCCCCAGCAGAAGATAATTAATCCTGTATCCTTAACTAACTTAACTTGAGACGGATCCCGAAGAATATCTTCGGTATGGACATTAATTCCTAAGATATCCGCGACTAATGCGTGCCTCATGGCCATCGGTACAGTTTGACATCTTGGGTCATGATAAGTAGGATACTTCGATGTAATGCCTTGTGTTAAAAATACCACTGGATATTTATTTTGTTTGAGACGAATCATTGCACAAATATCCGGATTGAATGAAGAAAATACGATTTTTCGATCACCCCCGTATTCTAATACCACTTTCAGAATAATATCTAGATACATGTTGAGATCAAAGGGATGGTTGAGTTCAAATGTGCCATCCTGATGACAAAAAATCAAATTAATTCATTATTAACTGTTATTAAAAAGAACAGTATATAATATTATTAGAATTCTCTTATTCTTACTTTTAATTGCATAGTCCATTTAATTTCAATATTGCATCCAACGTGTTGCTCCAGTTCTTGCAAAACAGTTTGCAATGTAGGAAACGGTTGATGATCTTCTAAATCCTCGTCAAAGAATCTTGGATTCTTATCACGGCCTTCGGCTACATGATAAACCTGAAAGAAATCTTGCTAGTGAAATATATGTACATATATGATATTTGTTTAATCATAAGAGTCGATCAAGTGTAAATCATATCGTCATCGAGATGATAAACGTTCAAAGCAAGACAAAACAATTACACTAATTTTATGCAAATACATCTTGTCATTTCGTGCCGTTCGTGACATGTTAGTTGCATGCTATAATCGACGAAATTGTACAAGATGTGCTGGAAACATTTTGAGGAACTGAGCTGCCGGAGAATAAGTATAAGAAACAATATTTTTTGTTTTGTTATAACTTTTGAAATAATTAAAAATATGATATTTTCTCATCCCAACTCAGTCGTGAAATTTTATCCTTGCACTTTGAAAGAGGTTTACTTCAATGTGTGAGCATTTATATATTGTCGTAGGGGGTGAAACTGGTGATTGATAATTTTATTAAGGATACAGAATGTCTAGAAATATTAGAAGTAAATTTATGAATATTACTTTGCCTGTATTTTGCATTTGCGTAATGATTTTATATTGAACTAACTTGACTTGCTATAAGCTATCAGAGTGAATGTTCATCAAATAACTTTGTTTTCGAAAACAATTTGCGACAATAAAGAAAATATCAAATTAATCGTGGAGCTCAGTTTTGATTTGTTTATCAGAGATTTCTGCTATCGAGAGACACATAAATCTCGTAAACAGATATCAACTAAAACCCGTTCAAATATGTTGACAAATTTTTTTATTCAAATTCATGTTTGGAGAATGAGATAGATGTATAGATAAACATTCAATTTTAGCTTTTATGAAAAGCACAACATGGCATATTGAGAAAGAACAGTTTCTCGTAATAGCAATAATATTTGAGATATTGATGGATTTGATCGCTTGATAGCTTTTGAAAAAAAGCATGCAAGTCGAATGTATTAATTATACATTTTGAGCGACGAGTTAGTCGGCGCAAGCGATATAAAAGCTCACCAGTCTGTTAACCCTTTGCTCAGCTTTATCAACGAAATAGAGCACCTTACCCAACGAGTCCTTTGGGTAACAATAATCCTGTTAAATATTAAAAAATAGACAAATACGAAAGAGCATGTCATTTCTGAATGTTGGTGTGAGCTCATGAACGTTTACGTACGACATACTCCTGCGTAGTAATCTACTTTTCTTTTATTATAAGAAAGTAATCTACTTTTCCTTTATTGACATAAAAAGCAAAACATTGATACGAAGCATTCCCATAAAGATCCCATCGTCATTCAATTACTGTTACATAAACAATCACTGGATTTGTTTAAGTTAACGGAATTAAGTTAACAGAAGAATAGTAATTAATAAAAATTTTTTTAATTAGGAATTTAAGAATTAATAATGATTAGTGTCCAATATATATACAATTTAAAATATAAAAAAAATATTCTCTCGCCACAGTAGTTTTTTTAAATCAGAACCTGAATTGCACTTATTTTTCTTCTAAATAAATATATTTTTTAATATGTTCTTCCATTGGCTTAATTAAACATATATTCTAAGAGCACAGTATTAATCTCTAAACATAATTTAATATACAATCATATTCTATAAATTAATTAATGTTATAAAAGATACAACAAAACATAATAAAACATACATATGTTCGTTCAAGACTATGAATTGTTAGACATATAAATTGTAATCATACTACTAATTATTAATAATATTTTCATACATTGTTATAATATAAATATAAAAAATAAGTACGTTCAAAAATTCAAGAAATGAAAATGCATGACATAAAAAATATCAAAAGTTATTGTAATTAATTAATACCTTGAGTAGATGAAGCTGCTCTAAAGTAAGATCCTTGACGGGTATCTCCAGCATGTCCATAACCTCTATCTGCTTTTTTCGCTTCATCGAGATGGATACGTAAAAATCATGATAAATCACAGGTATAAAATCCTTCGATAGTTGAACATCAAATTCAACCATGTCCGCACCATGATATGACGCGGTCTTCAAAGATGCGACTGTGTTCTCGCGTACGTTAGCACAGCTGTAAAGATTTTAATCCCAAATTAGAATATATAGCATATACTAGAAAAAACAATTTGATATAAAATTATAAATATAAAAATATATCCAGAATTTTGATTGCACAGATAGATAAACAGTGTTTAGATATAAACCAACTCACTTTTTCGTTTCGAATTTGAAAGATGTGCCAAGTCCTCTGTGTCCTACATCTAAGCCTGACCAACGCTGTTCCCAATGCTTTGCGTATGAGATGCTCATGTCCCATGGATGATTCGGTATTGGCTTTATGATAACATATTCCACCGTCAATTGGCCTGTAATGTAACAGTGTTACAGAGGAAACAATACACATATTATTTTTAATGTTTATTTTTAATGTTATATCTTAATGAATTGGTTAACTATGATTTTAAATCGCTATAACTTTGTGAAATTTTTATGGAATCAATAAATATTATGATTTAAATCTGAACATTCGATAAATTCAAGAATTCTATTCTTAAACCTCACAGTGATATCAATGTTTAATAATGGAAAAATACTCTTATTCGTCATTATTAGTATTTTTTTACTTACCAATGGGTCTATGTTTTGTACTAGTAATTGGTACGGTCAGAAGTCCAACGCTAGGTTGTAAAGCACACGGCAAGATGTAGCTGAAACCAATGTGATTTGGTGGTTCTCCCGGGAAACATCTTGAGCTGTACACGTAGTAGTCCACTAAGTACCCCTGGAAAAACAGTCTACTTAATGTTTCATTGAAAAGACCATAACATTTTGAACAACACACATCAATGTTTCTTTCAATACAATTTTAGCTCATCCATTTTTCGTGCTTGCTTCAATATTAATCACGTTCTATAATTAAGAACAAGCAAATAAGAACAAAAAATATAATTTAATTTTCTGTTTTCAAAGTAAGAATTTTATTTCTTTCTTTGCTACAACAGACGATTTATATAATTTCAAAATTTGTTTGATAATAAAATATTACATTAATACGCGAATATTATTTCAGCATACATCCTATTATATGTGAACTAAGTTGCCTGAAGCTTCCGGCGTAGAAATTTTGAATCGTTGATAGGCAAGAGCAATAAATTTCTGGTAATCTAACAATGAATCGGAATAATTGCTAAACATTGTACACTGCCTGGTGACGCGTATTCCGCAACACCTGCAGAGATTATTCAATGTTAAATTTCGACAAAGCAAAATAGAGGTAGAGATTAAAAAGTCAGCAACGTTTGCAATTCGGATTCAGAAGATTCTGACAGCATAGATTCTGGCATTGGCCGCACAGCGGTGACGTACCGTACAGAAGAAGTCGGTCAGAGCTAGAAAATATTAGTAATATACTAAAAGGATATAGGAGTGATGGGAATCTCACCATTTTCGACGCACACAGATGGATATGAGATGTGATAGCGTTGATATCGCAACATTTGAGGAGTTATGGAATGGCTGCGACTCGTGTAAATCGAAGAAACAATGGACATAAATATAACGAAACGAAACAAAACTTGATCTATCTGGAAGTCTATTTGTCAATCAATATATATTTCAAGAGGAAATAAAAAACACACGAGACGATTTACGGGAGGCCAGCCGAAGGATGGGTCTGGTAAGGTAAACGACAATCAAAACCATCATATCTCTGTGTGATGTCATGTGACACAGATGTAAAGTGGTAGACGATGCTTAGCATCGATACATCAGATTGTATGTTAGCATCATTTGCATCAGAAGTCTTGCTTTTGTACAAGTTGAACAGGTCGTCTTCGTGTTCCTTGGGATTGGACACCGCGCGATCACGTCGCTGCTGGCATTTCCGAGGAGGGAGATAGCTGCTGGACAAGTTTAATTATCGTTTACCAAGTAATTCGAACAAGTCGCGCGAGGAGACGTGGCCAGCCTACTCGTGGTCTACTGAAAACTCACATGGTATGGTCAATGCGTATTCTTAGTGTGCTCAGCTCGTTTTGTGAATCACATCACTAACCAGAAATTTATTGCTCTGCCGTGCCAACGACTTTCTTGTTCTCGAGTCATTTCGCATACGAGTTCGGGTTTCCCCCGAGAATTTTGATGCATATAAGTAATTTTGCATGAGAGATTTCGAAGAGGAACGTCAGTGTATTTGATTTTATTTCATTGTAAAATTGACATATCATATTGCACAAGTATTGAAGAAGCAGATGATGTAATATCTTTGGACACAAGATGAAATCTGACGCTACAATCTGATATAGTTGAAAAACAAAAGAGATCGCATTCGAAAGTATATACAATACCAAAATCGCAAGCAATGCAAGCAATAAATCCCAGCTTTTCACATAATAGTGTATATAGTATGATGCCTTGTGATGAGACTATCTAAATGAAAACTTACGATTGTTTCAGGATACCGAACGGCAACATTGAACAGTAAAAACTCGTCTTCATTGTAAGGGCGACCGAATTGCTCCTGGATCGTCAATCTAGCCTCTTCATCATTCATCACCTGGGAATACACATAATTATTGTTCGACTTTGCTTGACGATGATGTAAAAAAAATTAAAAAATTAACACCTACAGCAATTTCCGTAATACTGGTAAAGGCGGGTTGATCAATAATATCTTGTGTATCCATAGAAAGACTATCGTCTATACAATCGCCTCCAAACTGTTGCAATTCTAAAGAATTATGCCTAACTAGATTTATAGGTGTCATCTGTAATAAAAATAAAATACCAATTATTATCTGTTTTGGAAATACTTTGTACAAAACCTTACTATAGTATCTTTATTTTATATATTTAATAAATTTATTATTTTAAAAGTAAACAGTTTATTTAGTTTCCCTTTTAAAATTAAAATGTTAGTTTTTTTTGTGTTAATAGAAATACTAAATATATGACAGAAATAAAATAGAATACCTTAATATAAACTTTTTTGTTTTGTAACCGATTCTTCCACAGCTTAATAGGATTGTTAAAAAGTTTAAATTGTATCACAGTTTCATCTGTCAGCCAACCTCGTTCGATTTTGGAGTAATTATTATGATACCCAAATTTATCAGGATCTGGCAATGTATCATTGTCAAAATTACTTGGTGCTGTAAAACAGATGATCAATTAATGTATACATTGTTTACATTGTGAAATGTTTTTAAGGACATTATATACTGTATTATTCTCTATAACATGTGCAGCATATATTATAATTTTAATCATAAGAAATATGATTAATACATACTGTTTTTCCTAATTAACCGTGGTGTCATATGGGTTTCCCATCTGCGAATAATCAAAGTTTTGGCCGAATTTTTAGTGCCATTTGATTGGCAAATGACAGCTATAAAATATCGAAATTCGATATTTGCGTCGATGGGAAGAGCAACCTTCTGCGAAAATATTCGTCCATCACTGGAATATATTAATGTTATAAATCATGATGTAGTAAGCAAAATAAAAATGATTAACGTCTTCATAACTTGAAAAAAAGAAAAACAAATGTTTTAAACAAATATTTTAAAGTATATATTATGTATTTAAGTATAAACACTTATGCGTATACCTGTACGTTTTCTTTTTATATATATTACTTTCAAATTATCGAATAAAATTAATTTCTTTAAGCTATTAATAGTATTTAATGACACAAATTAATATAACATAGAGGATGTTTAAAATATAAATGTTTTTGTACGTAAAAAGAAAAAAAAATGGAGAAAAGGAAGAAAAGATTTTGTAAAACTTTCAAAATTCAGAAAAAAAAAATATTTCTTTATATATACTTACTCTTCAAATATACCATCAGCTGCATTGTCTCCATCTTCTTCGCTATAAAAATCCCCCGTACTGTTATTATCTAATACTACAGGAGACTCTCTGCGACTGTTATGTTCTTGCGACATTAGGATGGCCTGATTGTGATTCCAGGCACCTAATTCAGGTAAATTTCCAACCACGTAGACCACTTCACTTTTCTCCAGATTAGGTACCTTTAGAAATAATTAAGTTAAATGCAAACACACAAATATACATTTTTGTTCTTTTTAAACTGAAATTTATGGAAATATTGACAAAAGAGTATTGAAAAAAAGATTTCAGCAAAAATTACCTGGACTCTAAAAATCCAGTCTCTTTTAGACCCCCTCATGTTAGAACTTTCTGCGACCGCCACTTCGATGACAATAAATTCACGCGATGCTTGTTCGATTTTCCTCTTGTTTCTTCACCTTTAAAAAAAAATATGTGCAATGCATATTACTGCGTGCTTTTTTTAATATTCAAAAGTTTTTATATATATTTTTCAGAATAAGAATATTTTTTATTTACTCAATAATTTATAAATACTTAGTTATAAACCATTTGTGACTCATAAATGTTTCCAACATTCTTCATTCAAAAACTTCGTACAATTATTTAAAATGGATTAATTATTTAATCTGTAAAGGACTAACAAGGATAAAAATAATAAATATCTTTGCTCATTTACCTAATTTTTCGATACAATACTATTGTAATAAAATAGTTATTATACAATCTTTCACTTCTGTAACAATTTTACAGTATATTAACGATTAAACAAATCAATTACAATATATTCTGTACATTATAAAAATTGAAACTCTGAAGAAAGAAATTCAATTAAAAAATCGAAATTTTATACATTGAAAAAGCTCATTAAAAATCAATAATACATAATAATAAGCAATAATAAGCAATAATAATAAGCAAATAAATAAAGAATAAAATAAAATATATCCAGAAAAGTGTCTGAGATATTCTGTGAAAGATTCCTATAGTAAATCTAATAAATTAATATGATTAAGCAGCGATAAACATTTTATGATGCAAGTCAGAGTAGAGTTATTTATCACATTTCACTCTTTAGTCTCTCACTTAAATCTCACTTAAACACGCTCTGCAAATTATTTAACTGATAAACAAACCGATTATGTCAAAATATATAAACAACTAAATAATCAAATTTGTGTATATTTTATCAGAGCAATGGATATTTTCAAAATGACCTTTCAAATGGCATCAAAATATTATTTGTAAAAAAATTCTAGACTAGAGAATGTCTCTCACAGTGAAACAACGCATTCATTTTATTCCCTTATACTAAATACTTTTGGAACAAAAATCTTATTTATACATATAAGAGATCTGTTTCTTGTAGCTGTCTGTAATTAAGATGAAACAGATATGTAATTAAATCCTAGAAAGAACAAAAGAAACAAGACGAAAGATATAGAAAGTTCAGCTGCAAAAAAAAAACCAAAAAGTTATAAATTCATTTCATTCCCTCAAATATTCTTGGAGTAAAAATGTCATTGATATAAAAGATCTGCTTCTTTTTGTAGCTGTATTATTTTTTATTACCTATGATTAAGATGAAAGATATGTAATTGAACGTTAAAGAAAAAAAAAAAAAAAAAACAGACAAGGTGAGAGGTATAAAAAGTTCAGCTACAAAGAAAAGCTTTTCGCGTTGACGTGGCTGCCTCGTGGTGATCGCGCGATGTGACAATTATCTTGTTCCAATGCGATTTCAGCACGCGACGGCGATTTTCAGCACGATACAATATGGATATAAAGAACGATAATTGGATTGGCCAGCGACTTTCTCCGCGGAAACGTGCCAATTTAACGATCGAAGGAAATAAGTATCGCCCGTGCGCGCATATGTGCGTGCGTGTACCTGTTTCCTTTCGCGAAAACAGCTTCTGTTTTTTTTTTTTTTCCCCTCGGAAAATGCGCGCTCGAGAATACTCTTTCCGAGAGTGATATCGGATAACGTGGTATTCATTCAGAAACTCGAGGCTGAAGATAAAATTTCTTCTGGAATCTAACGGCTGATCTAACAGCTCAGCGGAGCGAATTCTCGCTGCAAAATTTTTGCTAATAAAGAACGAGTTGTACTTTGTACCCAACGGGGACGGAAGTCCGTCGAGGTAGAAGGGAAAAAAAAAAAAGACAAAGTTCTCCGCTCTCCGATTATCGACTGACATGCCGCGTAAACTCAGTTTATGCCCTTGTGTTTTGCCCTTCGGGAGGAACTCTCTGCCTCTTTCGATAGATATTTTATTTTCTGCAGAGATCGACCTGAGAACGTCTTGTGAGAATTTCCCTTCTCGTCGTAATATCGTACGGGAAACATCAAACACATGTTATTCTAACAATGAACGCGTTACTTACGACGTGGAAGAGTCCCTTGACAATCTCGTTTCCAGGAGACTCTCCTCAGCTGTCCTTGCGCGACGACGCTGTCGTCGTCGCTTGCCGCGTTCGACGACTCGCGTTATTTAACGGACGCCTGTGGCAGTCGTCGGATGATTCGCGGTACTCAACATAATCGTGACTGATCGCGACACGATTGTAGCCTTGGCCCCGCACGAAACTAAACGCACCGCACACACAAGTACAATGCGCTGGCATGCATGGCATGGAACTGATGGAACTGTCACAGTGATGGCGGACGGCAGCGCCGATACGCGAAAGTGGCGAAAGCCTCGTTCTGCTTCGCTCACACCCTTCGTAAGTTTGTACTATCGTGGACTGCGACTATAGGACTGTTGATAGGAGTAGGATTGGTAGGAAGGGCGTCCAAGTTGGTTCGAGCTCCAATAGAAAACTTTGTTCTGAGAAAAGAGAAACGTTTTGCCCGTTGAAGTCCCTAGAACTAGCAGTCTCTGTTATCGGAGACCGTATGAATTCCCTATTAGACGCTAAAAATTAATCGTTTGGCGCACACTGCATTTTGTAATTTAAACGAACATTTAAAAACATTGGATTGTTAAAAGCCAGCTTTATTTAGATCCACATTTCTATCAATATATATTAACTTTAATTTTAGTTTAATCTATTTAAGTGTTATAGATACTTAAATAGTATTATAGTACTTAAATACATCTTGGTCTATATAATAATTGATTTTATTAAATTTATATAATAATTTAATAAAAAAGTAATTTTAATTTATATCTCGATTTAATTTATTTAAATAAATTTAAAATGTGTCTCTCTTACGAGGAGCCAAAAGGTTCCAAAGAAAAGATTATCTAATTTGAATAAATAATACGTACATATAAGCTACGAGTAAATTTTTTTAATGGCTGCGACCTTGTATAATTCCTAAGTTCTATTTTCATTTTAATTTAGATTTTAGAACGAGGATCCGATTATCGCAGAATTTCAATAGATAATATGCTCTCTCTCTCTCTCTCTCTCTCTCTCTCTCCGTAAAAAGACTAAAGAGACACATTTTAAATTTGAACTTTACTTTAGTTGGAACCAATGACTTTGATTTTAAGCAAGACTCAAAATTCTTTATTTTGTTTTAAAGCAAAAAAGAGACATAGACAGAAAGAGTTTTAAGCCTTGCTTAAAATCAAAGTATTGTTGGTGCAATCGGGCCTTAAACAAATTAAATGAAGATATAAATCAATTCATTTTATGTTTATGACAATACAATTTTGTTCAAGAATTTATTTATCTTGGAACCGAACTTTCCCAGTAAGAAATGACAATAAAATTAATGTCGAATCGATGTCAATTTCATTATTATTTCTCACTGGGTTTAGGCACTCGGTTTCAGTGATTTTCTGTTTGTTTATGGCATATTTACGACATATGGAGAGAATACGGCAAGTGGTGGTACATACACAAGTCACGAGTCCAGATCTGTGCCATATGTGTGCGATCGCATTTTGGCGGTCAAAACTCGATGCTGTAAAATGCCGTAAACAAACAGGAAATGGTACTGCTCGGTTTAAACCTATTCTATAATGTGCTCTTTGGCCAGTATTCATAATCAATTCTTATTCAAGACCGTCTTAAGATCTGTCTTGAGATGTCATAAATCAATCACAGGGCCGTATTAGTGTCTTAAGACGGTCTTGAAATAAGAAGTGACTATATGAATACCGGTCTTTGTTTCCTGTTTCTTGCTTTTTGCCTCTTACTTTTTCTCCCTTTGCAACTGTTTTATCGAGAATTGTATTTTTTGCTACGTGTTTTCTGTTTTTTTCGAAGTTTGTTAACTTTTATCTCAGGCGACATAAAACAAAAAACCGGATAAGAAGCAAAAAAATAAGATGTAAATAACAAAAGGCAAGAAATGGAAAACAAAATGCACATCCCGGGAAAAAATATTTTATATATAAAATATATAAAAATATACAGGGTGTTTGGAAAATAATGACAAATTTTTCGCATAGGAGCAGAATGGATTAAACTGAGAAGAAAAGTTCTCTACCATTCTGTAATTTCCGCAATGGTTAATAAGATATTAATTGTTAAAAATTGCCGAAAATTGAATTTCAATAATTTTTTATTCAATTTTTTATTATTAACTTTATAGAAAAACTGCAAGAGACAAAAATTGTTTCTTCTCATATAGAGCTCTCAGAATCTTTTTAGAATTTTTTCAGAATTTTTTAATACTGTATTTTCTCATATTGGTAAAAATGAGAAAATGCAATACTAAAAAGTTGATAAAAAAATCTGAAAAAATTCGTATGAGAAGAAAATAAATAATTTTCGTCTCTTGCAGTTTTTCTGTAAAGTTGATAGTATTTGAGTAAAATATTATTGAAGACCAATTTCGGCAATTAATATCTTGTTAATTGTTGCAAAAATTCCAAAATGATAGAGAACTTTTCTTCTCACAATCAGTTTAATCCATTCTACCCCTATACGAAAAATTTATCATTATTTTCCAAACACTCTGTATATAATTTTATATAATTATATGTATATAAATTTATAT
>NW_017305180.1:5656758-5664302 GCF_001594115.1 Trachymyrmex septentrionalis
GATAAAATTATATATAATTATATATAGTATTATATATAATTAAATATAAACTAATTCCTAAAGACTCTTTAATGATACAAATTGATTGGATATAACAGGGCAATAGGAGTCATGCACGCGCGGTAATTCTCGTGTAAACCAATACGATTATCAAAACAACTTTAATCCACTAGCGGATTAATTATTAATAAAGTTGTTTTGTTAATCGTAATCCATATGTTATGTCCAACTAATTATTAATAATTAGATATAAAATATTTTTTTCCCACGATTGTGCAGAATAAGCTTTAATTCTGGGCTCTTTATATTCTATTCCAGGTAATTCTTACTTACGAGTTAATGCAACTCCGCCGTGATCTCCTGTCGACGGAAAAATGCGTAAAACTATTCGTGGAAGTCCTAAAATTTAACACAATATATAAGGGATAATTAATTATTTATTACATGAATTTAGGTATTTATCGGAAAATTAACATATATAAGGTAAAATTATTTCCGAGTAATATTCTGCCTTAATATACATAATATACATATAACGCGATATATATATTATAAAGTCATTCATGATTTACCATATAAATTTAGATGCTTCATTGGAGCATATACATATATGTAGGAAATGTATGTTCCGATATGTGTATAAATTCATATATAAGGTACTAAATTACTATTAACTGATTTCGTATATGTATATACCATGTCAAAATATTACGCGACACATATACAATTATAAACAGAAATCTATCCTAAAGTATAACATGAATATAAACCGTCTAAAGTGAGCTCGAATAAGGTGATTAAACTCTGATCAATTTATTCACTAATTTAATTGATATTTTTACTATTTTATTAGAATTGATAAAAATTTTTTCACTTTGTGAATCGTTACGTGCCTAAAAAAGTTTGTAAAAATTTTCGACTTTATAACATAAAAGCTTAAAGTTTCTCCTACAAAATCATTTTTTTAAAGAAAAATGTCTCAAAAATTCTTTATTACTGAGTTAATTCGCGAATTAAACCCAGACAGCAAAGTGTGTCAGCAAAATCGCATAAATTTGTGATTTCTTATTATGATGCCGACAATTTGCCGTAGATTTGTCTTCAATGATTTCGAATATACTATTATAGCAACACGCTGGCAACAATATGTAGGTATATATTACTAGCAATTTTTTTAACTGTAACTCAAGTAGCACAGCAGCGCCTGCAAAACATTAAAAAATTCTCATATGCGCTTTTTTTACCACTTTATAGGCATTGTGTGCTACTTGGAAAGACAATTTTATGATCGCATTAATATTAATTTACGTTCTCAGCATGACAGCATTGTATGATTCTACATATTATTATGACAATATGACAGATTATTATGGCAATAGTACAGATTTTGATAATGACGATTTTAAAGTTGTCGGCAAATTGTTGTCAAATTGCTACTCAAAATTGTCATATTGTGAAAGCATCACATTACCAAATGCGGACTCAGTTGCTACAATTTTGATAACAATACATATATTTTAACAATGCATACTCAGCAAACGACATGCCAGCAATAAGACACGTTGCTATCAGGAAATAAAAAAAACATTTTGATTTTGATTGTTCATAACTTCGTTAAAAAAAATTATCGTATCTTAATAAAAAAAAAAAACAGTTTTTTAAAGCTAAAATTTTGCTTTATCGAATATAATTGCATATTGAATAAAATACTATATTCTGAACGATTTACACGAAAATTTTTTTCGAATAAGGTACTTTTCCACTTACTCAAAAGCATTTGACCTTAAAATAAAGAATTTAACTAAAGTTTAATTATAATTAAGAAAATTAGCGAACGTATTTAAAAAATATATATATTTAGATAAAAAATAAAAACTATGTAAGGTTAAAATAAAAAATAATAACTATAATTATTTTTGTCTAGACACTTTTTAAAAAAGTTTTCTTATGTTTTCTGAACAAGGAAAAACAATTTGAAAAATTATATTATATTTAAAGTATATTTACCTGTTTTTCTAAACTATATTCCAAGTAGAAACATAGAAGTTATAATAATATCATGAGGACGTCATCATGATCTCATCACTTATAAGTTAATTTTTAAATATCAAATGACACCATGGTAATGTCCTCTGATATCATTATATGACTTAATTATGATTCCGTGTTCTACCCGGGATTATGTTATTCTTACAAATTATTCAAATTTCTGTTATAATATTTCTGTATTAATTATTTAATAGTTGCCGATTTCTTAGAATGAGATTTCTGCGTTGTAGAAACGAACACATATATATAGCATATTTCATTCGAGAGACATTCTGAGAACATTTTAGGAGATATGATATCCTTTGGACGTTTCTAGGGATCCCTTGAAGATATGTGCTGTATAGGAAAAGTTTTTTAAAATTATTTGATTTTGTTTGATAGAAAAAAGTTAGTTAACATTCAACAGAAAAGCTTTTGTTACAAAAATTGTACGTATTAAATGGCACGGTATCGCTACATATTTAAACAGGAAAACGTTATCGGCATGCAACAATTGCCGATATGAAATACTGTAATGTTACGTAATACAAACTTATTTCGTAATAAAACTATTTACATTACAAAAATATTAAAAAACGATATTTTCAAAAAAGAACAACACGTTCTTTTGAACTCAGAATGTAAAAAAAAAAGTTTTCTAATAGATGTTCTTATAAATTAATGTATAAAGTAAAAAATTTATATAAGATATTACTTTTATGAAACAAAAGGATTTGGGACGAGCCAATATTAATAATAACACTCTTTTATATGATTTCCGAAGAATAAATAAATAAGTGCATAATAAATAGTTTAAGCTTAAAGGTTTAAGTTCTGCTATATATATCCTTTTCTTTCTAAAATAAAAAAATTAATTCTTGCACATATAGAGACAATAACAGTCACTATCAATCTGTACCCAGTCGTATTTATTGCAATGACAAATAAAATAGCAGCGTGATGAATACAAAGACTTCATTTATCATACATGATGTATTCGTAACGTCTACGCGTGTGACGTCGTGAGTTAATTTGCGTAATGCGATTTGCTCTACTTCTAAATAGAAAGAGCGCCAAAATACCGCAGATGAAATCGGAGCGAATTGTGGCCGCGTTATAGCGTAGCGTGTATGCCTGCGTGATAAGAGCATATCAAATTACGAGCGAGAGGGCTAAAAGTGGCGTCAAGAAGGATCATTAAGGTCATGTCATGTGACATTCCTGTGAAACGTTTCCTGGATATTATGTAGAAAATCTAAGAAAATCTCCTCGTCTTATCTTGACATTCTCCGATAATATACGCTGAAATCACTTAGAAAATTGAGATTTGCACTATTTATCTTAGAATTTACATTTTAAAACTACATTATTTTTATATTATTGATTCATTTGCTCACTAATTTATTATTTTAATTTTAAGAAATAATGAATATCGATTTAACACAAAATATTTATAAAATAAGAAAAGTACAAAATATTTAAATAATACCATTACATTATATTATGTTAAAAATTCATAAAATACAACACAAAAATTTTAACTAGAACTATAGTTTTAAATACATATGTTTTTTGTTATGATATCATTAAAAACAACAAATTGAAAACATAAAAATATTGCAAACTAACTTTTAATTGATATACTCAAAGAATATTTATTATACTTTACGAATACCGATTTAATATTAATATTTAAAGTGTTCTTGATGTCACGACTAAGCATTATATTGTTCGAGAACTTCATTAATTTTCGCGTTTGTTGGCATAAACTTATTTAAATAATCGACGATTCATTGATGACGTCTGAAAATTTTTATTATTCTTTTTTACAGGATGTAGCGGTATGTCCTAGTCATCGCGATTGATTAAGCGCATTACGATCGCTTTCAAGAACAATTTATCACCATTTACGCATTATCCTGACGTCTAAATAATATTTATCGTCGTATCGTTACATTCATCGATCGGCTTTACGTCAAGTGTCGGATTAATTGCAGGCACGACATGACGAGATTGTATTTTTCGCGAATGCTACTAACGAGTTATACAAGCACGTCAGATATCAGTAACTTCAACCGACGCAACGAACAAACACGTTTAATTACATGTTTTCGAGATATTAACATACTACTTGTCAATGCTAGTCATAACGACATAATTAAGAAAGACGAGTTAATCACTTGTTTACTGCACCTTGCTGTACGTACAAAATATTATTTTATAAGAACACAAATGTAAATAACACAGTAAAGACAAATATTAACACAATATATTTATATATAAAATAAGCGAAAAAAATATAAATCGCGAGAAGTTGCCAATATTTTCCTTGGCATTTTTTATGTTATTAAATATATCAGAATCTGCGACGTTCTACAATGTTGTGTAAGATGTTCTATGTTATACAAGCGATTCAAAATAAGAGGGGCTTGCTAATTTCAAATAATAGATAGCAGGTAAGCTTCTTTAATTAGATTCTCGATTACTTAACATTTTTGATTCTCGTGATCATTCTTATCAATGTTGGTTTTAATTTTAATGTTAGCTCGAACAATTCTTTTTGTTTTATTCGAAAATATTGTTAAAGACTTGCGTAAAATTTTTCACTCTAGGTATTTTTATGAAACTTTTTGCATCGAATGTTTTTTATTGAAAGAGAAAAGAGAAAGAAAGAAGAAACTAAAATATAAAATATTCGAAATATTTATCTTTAGACTATTATCGTATGTGTTCGCTACTTTTTTTAAAACGAACTTTTTATTTATAAATCTTATGCATTTTCTTTGTATGTAATTTGATGTGTTAAAACTGTTGTCTTGTTTTTTGGATCCACTTGTGAAACTTGCAAAATTTTGCAAATTTAAAATTGTAACATAACTCTACGATATTCGTCTGTAAAAGATTTCTTTTTTCTTTTTTTATTATTGTCTATGACTACTTTTTGTACTTAAAACATAAATTTACGATATAGTTTGTAAAATTGTAATGGATTTCAGCTATGACACTAGTTCTTAAGTTATACCATAGTTGTAGATGATACATACAAAAAGAGTGAATATAATAAAAAAAATTGAGTTGAAGCTATTATAGTTTTTATTAACTTTTCTAGAAAATTTTTTTGATAAATAAGCTTGCCCAAAAGTTTTATCAATTGTGCGACTTTTCTTTTATTAGATAAAAGATACACTTTTAAATAAATCTCTTTTTAGATAAATACATCTTTTGATAATTTTGAAATGCCTATTGTATAACTATTCATTGTATCCGAGAGCCTATCTCGAAAGACTATCCATGACGGAAATTGATGATGAAAGGTTGTATAATTAGTAGACCTTTAGGCAAGCTTACGAAAAAACCTGAAGCGCAACTATATTATTTTGAGCACAGTTGAAATTTCTTACATTCAATATTTTTGTAGGATATTTCAGAGAATTTTTTTTCCCATTTCTTTTTCAGCAAAAATATTTTAACACATGGAGATATATCAACAGAATTTATGTTCGAAACTTTCCTTCTCTAGCTTTTCAAAGGGTTCCCCCAAATTCTTTCATAGCGTGCAGAAAACAAATCTCATTTTTATAAAATGATAGAATTACATAAAAAGAAAAAATGTTAAAATAATTAAATGCTATTTTTCATTTATAAATATTTTTTATCATTCGATAATTTCCTTATCTTCTCAAGATCTTTCTCGAGATTAAATTTATTTATCGATAAAGAACTATTTTTTTATTTAAATTTTAGTACATTTTAAATGTGACACGTGTTTTATATGATTACGTAAGAATTTTTTTTCTCTAATAAAAATTAAGATAGATTTATACCAATATTATGCTTTGTTTTAATCGAATGTTATCTACATAAACTAATTTAACTATTGTTTTAATATAAATAGATATCTATCTATAAAATATTACATAAATCTAGATAAATATTTAATTAAAACATAATTACTAGATAAAACAATTAAATATTTATTTTCATATTTGTTTCATATTAGAGCAAGTTCAAAATTGGAACGATTTTCTTTCAGGATGGAATTATAAATCTCGAATATGTTTCATTCTTAGTCACATTAAACGAAGAATTTGACAATAAACGTGGATATTCACATTTATCTCGTAATTAGGTGGATGATGTCGGGGATTTCGGACATAATGTCACGTGGCAGTCAGATGATACAGTTGAGAAAGTTGTTTATATAACGATCAGCTGCAGGCAGGCAAGCTATTTTCTCATGACAGTTCAAAGTCCAGAGATTTGCGAGAAATTCGTCCGCTCTCGTATTTATAGCGGATCAAAAATTGCCTGTTCGAAACGTAACTGACGCATTGAAGCGTGACAAGCGCAATAAACTGTATTTTTTTATACAATTTCATGTGCCTCTTTCTCAACATAATTTTTGTAAAGATATATGGGGAAAGAAGAGACAGAGATGTGCTAACTGAGAAGAAAACTAAATTTTAACAAATATTTGTTTGAATAATACTATCTTATAATAATTTACTTACGATAAATAAACATTTACTAAATAAAAAAAAAAGATAGTTAAATTAAATTAATGATTCTTGCATCAAATAAATATATGTTTACATGTTTAATAAATATCTGGCTAATATTATATATATTCAAATAAAAATTATTTAATAATATTTAATCGGTACATTTTTCTCTCAGTGAAGATTGTCGCTTCGGATCTTTCGAATATTGGTACTCCGAGAATATTACATATCATATTCTTTCAATTGTCCCTTCAATGTTCCTTAATTATCCTTTTTTCGCGTTTCGTTAGCTTCTCTGTTCGATGTATCTCTTCATAGCTTTCATTTTGCACTTACCTATAAAAAGCGTTCCACGCACGTGCTATCTTCCGTCAGGCTGCATTGCGCACCGGGCTGCGACACTACAATCGATCATCGCCGATCTCTTCGATCCGTCGCGCCGATGTCCGAGTTTCTGTTTTTCGTGAACGAATCAGACGAGTTTGTCTCTCGCTCAGAATATCGCAATTGTAAAAAAAAAAAGAAGAAAGCTAAAACAGATAATCGGTTCTTTTGAACGTACGTTCTGATGCGCGCAAATGCTCGAGTACTACTAGTTCTCGCTTCTCAATCGCTTCACTCGAACGCTTAGCATTCCGTTTCCCCTCTGTCCGCTTTTTCGATTACCCGTCATGACGTTGATACAGTTGTGCACTGCCTGAGAAAATAGTTTTTAATATTTGTGATTATTGCATATGGTAAAATAATTATGTTAGGAGCTTCAATTTTATAGTTATTATACTCCATAATGTTAGTAATAATTACATTTATTATTATTATTAATATTATAACTAATATATAATTATAAAAAGTTTTATATATCAAAATAAATATATAATTGTCCCCAAAGCAACTATAAATTATAATCGTTTATTTATAATTTTGTAATCCTTTACGATTATGGAAAATTATAGTTAGAAACTTAAATGTTATAATTATCATTATATTTATAGCTATTTATATATATATATATAT
>NW_017305180.1:5664402-5680413 GCF_001594115.1 Trachymyrmex septentrionalis
ATAATAATAATTATTATTTATTATTATTATACTAACATTACATTAATAATTGTAATAAAATAGAGTTCCTAATCATAATACTTTTTGCCATGCAATTATAATCACAAATATTAAAAAACTTTTCTCTCACTGCACTATAAGGTTAATATTACATTTGTTCGTTTTGCTATACGACAAATTTTTGTCGATAAAAAGTCTATTGATTGGCTGTAGGATAGGGACATACTTTCTATCCTCCAATTAACGCATTTGAAAAATTATCGTACGATACAAATGGACAAATGTAATATTAGCCTAATAGCGTATTCAATTTGCTGACTTGATCTTAGTTCGAGTCAATGATCTGTTTTTCCATTTTTTGCATTTAGCTCTTCTTTCCATCGACTTAAAGTTGGGATGAGTCAGCAAATCGAGTACTATTTATAGAATATGTATGTCCACAGAAATAACTAAGGGTCACCTTACGGGGATGTTTAGAGGAATTTCTCTTCTAGCATCGAATATCGTCAAA
Source organism: Trachymyrmex septentrionalis (assembly GCF_001594115.1). Classification (NCBI taxonomy): domain Eukaryota; kingdom Metazoa; phylum Arthropoda; class Insecta; order Hymenoptera; family Formicidae; genus Trachymyrmex; species Trachymyrmex septentrionalis. The sequence goes on from NW_017305180.1 coordinate 5,664,914, forward strand.
GAAATTTTGGTATTACGAAAACATCGAAATATCTCTTTTGAAATCGTAAATGTTAATATATTGATGTCTCCAGTCGAAAAAAAGACCTGATACCTGGGTTATCTTAGTACCGGATTGTACTTCGGTCGTATCGCATACCGTCATTAAAATACTTATGTAATCATGCACTTTTCTCAGGTTTCGGCTCCGGGAGCCGATGAGATCGGAGTTAAAGCGATAATTCTGATAAGTTCTATTGTCTTCTTGCAGCTGTACACTTCGATATGCTTATTTACGACATGCTTGTTTTCCAGTTTGCTCGATGCTTATCATGAGAAAAAATTCAACCGCAATAAGTCATATTTATCTTCTCTTTACGCGTTTTATTTGCACGATAAATGTCGATAACAAGTTCGTTCTTAGTGCCCTCTTGCGCGTTTTTACATCTTGCGATTATTTACATCTATAGTTTTAGGAAGTTACGAAATCGTGTCGGATAGCTTAAAATTGTTATGAAAAGAAATGTAGAGTGAGACATGATATATAAGTCACTTCCTTGAGCTTAATCGTTTCTGATTACTAATCGTTAATTAAACATTTTAATGTTCTTCTCTACTTTATTGATGATTTCAGTGAAAGATTAACAACATACCTCACATAATTGTCTTTTTTTTTGCATAACTAAACTATTTCGCCAAAAAATCGTTTTAATAAACTAATTGAAAAATTAGCTTATTTATTATTATTATTATTATTAACAGAGAGAGAGACTAAAAATAGAACAGGCATATATTTTACATTTTAGCGCTTATGTTGTATTAAAGTTGTTAATAGTTTTATTATTTTTTAACAACAGTATATTTTTAGCAACAGAATATTCATCGTGACAATAAAAATGGATATTATATTAAGTATATCGTGTGATTGAAAATATACATTTGAGAAAGTATTATCGTCCGATAAATGGATTGCTCTGTAATCAAGATATTCGCAAACTCTTGGTTACTACCAATTAATTAATAAACTGGCGGCATAATTTAACAGCTGCCGATAGCAGCAAATAACTGACAGATTCCAAAGTTCGATAAAGAAACTGCTTATCGTGCTCTCGGTGGAATGGTCGAAGGAAAAGCACGTGCTGAATCAGTAAGATAATTCTCCCTCACGTGCGATTTGAAACTTACTCTTATTCTATATTCGCGATGTTGAAAAATATTCGATTTTTTAACAAATTTAAGTAAAACGACGAAAAATCGCTTTAAATCACAAATACACAAATCGAGGTAAAATTACAAGTTGTAATATTATCAAAATACATATACACGTAATGCGATTTTTTAAATTCTCAATTATTAATCTTAACTGTTTAATTTTTTACACTGAATATCATTAAATATACATGTAAATAAAATTTCTGTTAATTAGAAATTAATCGAAAAGAAAAATCTTGTATAATATTCATCCTCCTAATTCTTTTTAAATTTTGTAATATTTTTCTCTTGACATTTTAATTTTCTACCTTAAATATTATTCTGATTAAGCTTTATTTGAAACTTTTATAAGAAAAAAGTAAACTTTATATCCATCAAGTAATATCATCTCTCTCTTTCTCTCTTTCTTTCTTATCGTTCATACAATTTTTACAGTAATTTGTATAAAAGTAAAAAGTCTCATTCTCTCTCTAAATCTCCTACTGTCTAGCTTCTTTTCGTGACTTGAACAAGAAAATTCAAAATGATATCGGTATAATAGCATGCTACAAATAAGATAATGCTGCCCAAGGCTAACGCGAAGAATTTAATCGATGGACAGAACGTAACCGAATGCTACATGTCTCGAATATTGCTGTCTGTTGAATTCATCTGTTGCAATCGAGTCACGGAAGGAAGCGATTATTTGATATCGTGTTGGACAGGAAGTCAAATTAGAATGTAACGAATGATGGCGTGTTTTAGAATTAGCGACGGATTCATGCAATTCTGTTGCAGAATTTTCTTCTTGTTACATAATAATTTATTTTACCCTTTGTGCAATTTTTCTCGAAATTTATTCTTTGAAACTTGACAAAAAAGAAAAAATAAATAAAAAATAGGAAAATAAAAAAGAAAAGAAAAAAATTGTGTACAATGCTTTTGATTACTTTTGTTTACGATTGAGAAGATAAATTACGCAAAAGACTTAATAAGCAGATAAATAAGTTACGAGATCGATATTCCGTCTTCAAAATATGTATGTATCAATTTTAAATATTCAAGAAATTTTATACATATTTGAAATTTCTGACGAAAAATTACAAATGTACAAAAATACCGAATGTTTTCGTTAAATTTTGAATGCACCACCATTTGCAATGTATAGTTTATTTGCTCTGACAACAATAGGTCACTGCATGCCATGATTTATTTGGTCCAGCCTCAGGTACAGTTTTGCTACACGGCGTCCCGGAGAAAGTGTGTACCGACAACATTTTTTTCATATATTCGAAATGATTCACTACATACTTGTATTTCTTTTTTAGAATGGAGTTTACATCGCGAATATTAAATATTTTGAAAATTTATATTTTTACATAATACGATGACTCTAGTAGAATAACTTTTCTTTTAAACTGTTGTCTTTTAAACTTTCTTCCTAAATGCACTCAACCTACCTTACGATCGAAGAATTTTCACATTTCAGACAAATATAAGTCTGTTATTGGAACATACTTTCTTCCGGCATATTTTATATTACATCAAAAAATAAAAAAGTATCTCTTCACTCTTTATAAAAAATATTTTCTTCATATGATTCTTTTTTCTCATCGAAGAGCATAATTCCGAAGGGGAAGAATAAAATATGTTTAAATGACGCAAATATATTTATGGGACTAAAGACATATGAATTCATTTCGGAAGCATGCTCTTCGATCGCATATGTAATACACGACTTAAGCTTTCCTATAAATATATGGTGTCTCTGCTCAACTCTATTATTTTGTTCAAACAGAAGTTTCTACAAACTTCAGTATGTCTTACTAATCATCGAAAGAATTTAAGTTAATAAATATTACAGTAAAATGATAGATTTGGAGCAGATCTAAAAAATTGTAATAAAGATTGAAATAAGGAATTGTAAGAGTGTTGATTTAAATATCCTGTTACAATTCTTTATCTATATATGACTGTAATATACTCTTATTTTTATAAAATAACAATTCAATATTTTGATTATATTTAATATAACACGATTAATATTTCGCACAGAATTATAGTGATGTAATCAATTCATTAGAGACACTCTGTACATTATAAGCCTAATATCAATACGTTACATTTAATAGAAAACACGAAATCGCATCGATTGCGTCAGTAGTATTACGTGTTTCTTGACATTGTCAATAGTTTATCGCAGAAGTGTGTTATAATATTAAAAATATATTAAATTGTACTTATTACATAATAATTATATACAAAAGTATTTCTAAACAATCTAAACTTTATAAGGAAAAAATATAAAGCAAGATATCTAAACATGCTAAACATAAAAATACAGAGCAACAACCCAATCAGCAGACAATGTTTTTAAAACGTTTTTTAAATATTTATTTAACGTAAAAATATAATATTTAATAAATATTTAAAAAATATTTTTTAAATATTATGTGTTGATTGGGAAACAACTGAGATTTGCAAGGTAACATAAAATCTATATAAAGAAAAAATTGACACATTAAAAGAATAGAAATTCGAATTGGATTAATTTGCGAATTTGGATTAATTTTCGCAATTAATGTTAAATTTGGCAGCATTTTGTATTCCTTAATTAAATCAAAGTAAAGAGAGCTCGTCTCGGAGGATTTCAAATCGTCATAATGTGTTAATATTTGAAAAACAAAAAGTATATAAACGATCCAATAAAAGAATATACGATAAATCTCGATAAAAAAAATGAATTCTTTAATATTTAAATCAGTCTTCGACTTCTAAGACTACACAGAAAGGGATTTTCTTCGATCTCTATTATTTGGCCCATTTTCTGCGGAGTGATTCAGCAATTCAGCGCCGTAAAGTCGTTCCGCAATAAAATAGATATAGATCTTCCGCGTGTCTACCGTTATAAAGAAATAAGGCAAGCTTTGTGTAGCGTAAAGTCTACACCGTGATTTCCGCGGTCCCTTTATTGCACGCGTATCAGCTGCAATAAACGAGTGAATTACCGAAGTGACGGTACAAATCCCGTCGTCTTTCCTTCTACGAGGTTCGAAGAACTCCATAGCTTATCTTGGCCATGCCATTGTTATCAACACGATCGATATTATTACTGCAATTGTGCGCGTTTGTTGCCGATTAACTCTTCGCTTCGTCACATTGTATTCGGTTAATTACTTCATTAGCAAATGATAATTAGAGTACAAAGGTATAATTACTTTGTGCCGTCAAGCTTTTCAAGATAAATCACTTTGGTTACGTTGGATTGTTCACATAAGTAAGTGCAAATTAATTTATCGCGATATAAACGATTTAACACAATGAATTTCCGCGTTATATTCCGCAATCTAAAACAATGACAATGATAATGAAATGCTGCATGTGCTTTCTGCAAAATATGAATTCTTAAAACATAAAGGCAACTTTTTCAGGCTAGGACTTACGTAAACGTTATCATATTGACGTAACGTTTCTCTAATTTCTATTAAACTCGTTCATTGTTAAATGTATATAAACTTTTTGCTTTTTTGCACTTTTATCTTATACTTAGTAGGTATATTTGCATTAGATTTTTATTTACAATTCTGTAGTGGCAACTCCCCAATACTGCTGCATCCTCGTGGCGTCTTGCTCCAATGAATCCATGCCGTTTCTTTCTTGGATAACGGCGAAGTCGTACTCGAGATTGTACGGCATCAACCTTTGTAGGCTGCCGAAATAGGCAGCATTTGGTCCGCCATTCAGCAATCTTCGTCCGCTGCCGAAACGGACCATCGGTGGTCGTGATAACGAAGGGTTGAAGGATCGAGCGCTGCCGAACCTCTTCGACAGGAAGGGTAGATTGCTTCCCAGTTGCGGCGTCGACCTTGACTGGCCGCGATGTAACGGCGCCTTCGTCAACGTGTCTAACTCCTTATCGAATAGTAACTGAGTGTTCTGCTCAAGCATATACTCCCAGCAACGAAATTGCTCCTCACTGAGAGCACTGGATCTTTCCGAGATAGCATCCTCTTGCGTAGGAAGGCAAGTTGATACCTGAAAAATAAAAAAAAATTCAAATAAAGATTCCATATTTTTTATATCTTACTTTTATGATCGTATTTCAATATTGCCAATACTAAAAATGTGTAGTTTACATAACGTAAACTACACGGAGTAACAAAAAAGTGGCTACAAAATTGTGTTTATAAAATTATTAGTCAAATAACAAGCTAACGTTATTTATTGTCATTTTAGAGTCTAAATAATATTAAAGATGTTATTTTTATATTAAAATGACGACAAATAAGCTTGGTACTACGTCAGTTGATACTAGCTATGTGTATATTTTAGTAATTAATAATTTTAAAAAGTCAACTCTGTTATAACTAAAGGTGGTCATTGTTAATGTTAATTATTATTTTTGGTATTTTATAAGATATAATTATTAACACTACAAAATTTATATTTTTCTAAAAGTATATTACTAATGATTTAATAAACATAAAGTTTTTGTGGACTTTTTTATTATTCTGTAGATTTTCTAGTTTTGCCAGCTATTGAAACACAGTCTATATTCCTTATTTATAATCATACTTGTGTACGTTTTATAAACACATCGGGTGCAAAGTATAATATTAAACTGTCATCAATTTTTTATTGCCGTATTTACTACCTCAGTAAAAAAATTATAATTTTTAGCATTTTTTTGGCCAGCGTGCGTTTGTGAAAATATTTTTCACTAAAGAATATCGACAAAGAGACTCGACTTTACTTTTCGCATGCCGTTTTCCTGCATGAGAGCACTCTGGTGAGCTTTATTTGTTGCCCTAGCAGCCGCACTTCCAGACCACATCCTTCCTGATGGATGACGAGACTTGAAAGTGCTGTCACTGGCTTGATCAGACTGTCCACTTGGCGAACTGCGGTCGTCTCTGTATGGAGGACTTTCGTTGTCTTGCATTGATCTGGAATTCTTGAAGTACCTTCCGGAACCACCGTGGACTTTATTGGATCTGCAAATGCCAAATAATAACATATTAAAATTTTTAGTTCCTATTTGTTAGAAAAATAGTAGGATAAATTTTTATAAAAGTAACAAGAACAAATCTCAACATTTTCGACAAAAGAGATAATTCTAATAATTTTAAAAATTTCGATTTTAATTTTTAATATTATTAGAATATTAATTGATACTTTTTAATAGATTTTTGCATAATAAAAATATATATGTGTTTCTTTAAACAAAATATATAATATTATTTAAAATATCATCAATTTTTATAAAATTATATAATTAGATTATTAGATATAGTTTGAGGACATTATTATTGTCTTCTCATGTTTTGATATTGATTAAGTTACTTTCTATTAAATTTAATAACAGTAATATTCTAATTTTCCTTACCTGCCTACAATATTTTTTAACACGCCATTAAGATAATAGCCTTCATTTGCGTGACAACAGCAGGCAGCTGGTGGCTTGTGCGTCGCTGGCGGCATGCAACAAGGACAAGGACACACACTATCGCTTTGACTTCTATTTTTACCAACGACATGCCTGAGTTCACGCATGAGTTGATCCATGTCGCCTGGACTTGGTCCCGCCAACCGGACGACAATGATGCTCAAATTATCCTCTGCGCCGTAAGCTTGCGCCAGATCCTGAAGTCTTTTGGCGGCCAGGACAGGACTGGCCTCGGCTCTAGCTTCTCTCACAGCTTCTTGAACGCTTAGAACCTCCCATAATCTCCGATTAGCAACTATGACAAATTCATCGTCATCTTCCAGCGTCACTTCTTCATGTATCGGATCGGGCACTACTAACGGGAACATGGCAGCATTACCAAGTTGATTCTTAATTGTCTGTGCCTTTTTAGACTTGGTGAAAGTCAAAGGACCCGCAGCTCTACAGAGGACAGCTTTAGCGTCCCCGGTGGAAGCCACTTTAAGAGAATATTTGATCGTGGATTTTGAATATCCCTGCTGCGACGACAATTTCACTATATGGATCAGAGTTGCGTCTACGCCGTATTTTTGACCCTTCTCCTTGAGCTCTCTGTGTGCTGACAACAGAGTATATTTCAAGTATTCTTTCGACGTTTCCCGGACCGTTCGTTCCTCCAGCAAGAGGCGAGGAATCATTTCTTGAAGAGCGCTAGGTGCTTCTTGATTGGAACCACCATCAAATATGCCAAACAGACCTTCAATGTTGCAAAAAGATGGTATTCGCACTTGGGAAATGTATAGCCTGTGTACAAACATGAAATTTCCAAGTTCATCGGAATGCAAATAGTATTGTAGATATTTTTTCGTAAAAATAAATTTCTTGCAATAAGAGAGTAATGTTTTTTGTCTATCTCTTCTTTTTAATTTATTAACCTTATAAGAATAAATGAATTGAAAGATAATAAATGAAATAAATAAATAAATAGAATATATATATATAAATAATAATCTTACTTTTCGCGCGAACCGGCAGTTTCCGAAAAACCCAATCGCCATGGTTGTTCGGTACTCTTTTCCGCCGCTACGATTTCTTGTTGATGCGGATGAGATGGTAAACTGGGTCTGTTCTGTCCAGATACATCCACCAAAGATATTGGCCTTTGGGATCTATAATCTTGAAACTGTCGTGGGTCCACATGCAGTCGAGAATTGCAGGATATATCAAGAAATTGGAGCTGTGGTGGTACTAGTGTAGCCAGATTTACCCTATCCAATTGATTGTGTGCCAGATCTAGCACCTGGACGAAATAAATATTTTATTTTATTGTGCTTTTATTATCCAGCTACATGTATTATTAATACTTTTATATCCTTCTATAGATATATTTCTACGTTGTCATATACGCTCTTTATGAAAATAAGCACACTCCAAACATTGTTATTTCATGAAATGTGTCACATTTATTATGTTACAACAGAACTATTATGCCAAAATTATTCTATGGTAACAAAAATATACCAAAACAAAAATGTTAATATATAACAATAATTACAATGTATATTTATAGATAAATAATTTTTTATAGTTAATTTATATAATAAAACAATGTCATAAAAAGAGAGGAAAATGAAAAAGATAATTTTAAAATTCCACGTGTTTTTACATATTTTTGTTAGATTTTCTACTTTTTATGCATCTATAATAAAATACATATTGTATATATCCTTTACTTTTATACGTATATCTACTAAAGCTTACATTATATATTAATCTATGTATATTTAATAAATAACGAAATGAGAATTAATAAATAATTTTCATATATTTATTCCGTCTAATTAAAAGAATAATATATCGGATTGCGAGCTGTGTTTCGTTTATGCAAATTGCTCGATATGATTGATATTCGCATCTACAACCTCACCTTCAAGGATGCTGTTCTACTGAAGGTAGGACATGTTAATAGCCGATTAGAATGCACGCGTAGCACGCGCAAATGTCGCAGATTTGCCACATTATCCGGAAGGTACTGCAATCGGTTTCCAGACAACACCAATTCTTCCAGGTCGCCCCAAGCAGCTATGCAACTGCAGGATTGCACATTAATTTTAATAACAAACATCATAAAATTATTTAAAATATCTTTATCTATATCAACACATAAATCGAATTTCACTTTTCGATTGACTGATTTTTATAACTTACTGTTATGTTTTTTTATTATCTATATTCACATTTTGCGTTCGTAAATTATTATATGATAACTGATATAAAATTATCATTGTTCTTCTCTATATTTTTAACAAAGAATAAAGATAGGCTCACCTTTCTGGAAGCGTATCCAAGGTGTTGTAAGCAATATGAAGAATTCTCAAGGACGTAAACTTCGCGAGAGCGTCTAGAGCGGTATCGGTCAGACAATTTGCCGTGATGTATAATTTCTCCAAGGTATGCGATCCCTGGTGAATTTTCCCGGCCTCTTCGCGATATGGAAGTTCGGAGAGTCGATTGTTGGAAAGGTTTAAAACTTTCATTCTAGAAAGAAGTTCGATTTTAAACTCTGATGGAAAATATTTACGAAAAAAAAGTTATAATTATATTTCAGACGGTCAAATATGTGTTAAGAGTAGCTGTATTCAAATTTGATAAAGTGATTATTGTTTTTAAAATGCTATATTACTACTATTATTATTACTCATTTCTGTTATCAATTTTGAAACGTAAATATGTATATGTATATATATATATGTTTATCAATAAAATTTAAATTTTATATGAGATATGTCTCACTTTTCGGTATTTGTAAAAAAACTGGTTGGCAACGTGGTCAACATGTTGCCCTGCAGAGTTAAATGTACGATATTCAATGGTCTCCTGGGTGGTGGTAGGGCTTGTAGCCGGTTGTGAGGCAGATGGAGAACTTCTAGTCTCGAGGGTTGTGACAACAACCTGTCTGGGAGAGCCGTGAGAGCGTTGTGCGACGCGAAAAGGACGCGCAATGCTGGCAATTCAGTTGTCCATTCCGGCAACGCATCTAAATTATTGCTGAGAGCAAAACCAAAAAAGTACAAGTTTTTCACATAAAATAGAAAAACAATTAAACAACAAAAAATACATTTTAAAATTTACTAGTATATTATTAAATAATATATTAAAGAACTTGCTAAAAAAATATATATTTAATTGCTAGAAAATAGCGTGTTTATTATAAATTATTTTTAAATATTCTTGTCTTTAGCCTACAACTAAAGTGTTTGAATAAAAAATATAAATAGTAAAAAATTGAAATATACAAAGATTTTAACAAATTTTGTAGATCGATTAATAACTTTTAAGATTGAGGTTTAACTAGTACTTCGTAAAATTTTTAGATTTGATATTATGTATATTAATTTTTATTATATTGCATTTACTCACTAGGAAACATCTAAATGCTCCAGATTAATTGGCACAGGTTCGATGATTAGTTTTTTCAATCCTGTAAAAATGATTATTTTTATTCTAATTTTATTCTTTTATTTTTCGTTTTTTAACTCTATTTCAATATATTAAGTACATAATAAAAAATACATATATTATTATACAATGTATATTAAAACAAATCTATACTCACTATTATTACCAGCAATAAGGGATACTAGGTGTCGGCCGCAAAGAGTTAATTCCATTAAATTATTTCGTCCACAGCGTACACTTCTTAATTCTTGCAGAGCACTAATGTCCAATTTTTCAATACTATTTTCGCTCACGTCCAGATGCGTCAGATTCTTTGTTCACGAAAAAAAAAGATAATAAACATCGAGTTACTTTTGATGTTTTTGATGTTAACTATTCTTTTATCTTGTTTTTTTTCGAAGATTTTTTATTTGTAAATTCATGAAGCAGAAAAAAACAAATATATAGAATTGAAACAAAATAAAACTTTCGTAGATGTTATAAACTTACGCCGTAATTTCCCAAAATTATATTTCCTTTCAGCTGATTGTTTCTTAAATTGATTTTGTGCAAATTATTATGATTGGCTTTTTCATCCTTATAAGACTTTCCGTGATCTGTCTTCGACAGAACTTCCTGTGGATCATCATGCAAATAAATAAAATATCTAAAAAATTTGAAAAATTTTAGAGAGAAATGATTTATAGAATTTAAATAATCCAGACTTTCATTATGTAAAAAAGCTGATAATTAATTAATAAAGATATGATGCGCTCAGTAAAACTTTAAAAGTTTGTTTTGTCTTAATTTTATTAAACAAGAATATTTGTTTTTATTGTTGAGGATTTATTTTAAAAGTACATACATATTAAATCCTAGCTGACATACTTATAGGTATAGTATATCTATTATCTTAATTTTTTTCATAATCATATTTTTTGAAATATTTGATTATATGACATATTTATTTCTTTAAATTGAAAGTTTCTAATTTTTGGTATATTAATTGTTTAAGAAGCCTTTTACTTAAATTTTGTCAACAATTAACTTTTGAAAGAAATGATTTTTCTAAATTTATTTTCCTTTTTTTTTAATTATATCTTTCTTATCAACAAAGATGTATACATTTACTTAACATTTATTCTTTAATGTTTAGCGTTTCGATTAAAAGAAGATTTCAATATATTTATTTTTACAAAGGTGTAAGCAATCTAAAAGTATTTTTTGTAAACTAAGGTTTATTTTTATGAAAGTGTAAGCTATCTCTAAATAATTTCACCTTTATTTAACAAACAACAAAGATGTAATGATTCACTGTATCCTTCCTGAAAAACGCTCTAAGATAGATCAGGTATGCTGAATCCAGTATATCATTCTCTAAGATTAGAGGAAATTGGACGCTATCAGTTCCAAATCTGGCCAGAAGAGGGCCTTTAAGATGGAGTGTCTCTTGTAAGTAAAATTTAGTCTGCCTGTTTATATAAGATCGTTATAGCACTACTTCGTCACTCTGGTTTCCCTTCAGAACACGTATAAATCTTTCGCCTTTTACTAAAGATTTCCGTGGAGGGGAACATTTAATGAGTCTATAAGAATTTTTTGTTGTACTCGGCGAAAGCTGAGTCATAAATTAATCCAAAATTAAGTTGTTTTGTCTAGGTTTAATGATCTCACGGTAACTTAACCGAGATTTAAACTGCGGTCTGATTCATATTCTTCACAACGCCGCTCTCTCATCACTCATAAGCATTATTTGTCTTTATTTAACATTTGACAATTAAACAATAAAGATAAAATAATTTTGAGTGAATCGGACTACGGCCTTATTCTCATCTCTTTTCAATTCTCTTTGTCTAAAGAAAAAGATAAAATAATAAGAATTTCGATTAAAAGTTAACTGTGAATTGTGGAACTGAAGAAAAAAACTGAAATAAATCTAAAAAATGAGCTAATATTATAATTTACATTATTAGAACGGAGTATAATAACAGCATCATTTAATGCTAAAAATTAAGTGTTAAAGTTTTATTTTGCATACCAGATTATGAATATAGTTGAGCAGAATATACAAAAATAATCTTTGAATAATTGCAATTTTAATTAGATATATATATATAAAATTAAAAATTGCATACACACACACACACACACACACACACACACACATTCTTTCTCTGTATTTTGTTTGAACTTAAATAATAAATTTTATATACCAAGTATTTTTCCTGTGTTATTAATCAGACATGTATATGCAGGAATATATTATACATTCTTACGTATATGTGTGTAAAAATATTTTAGTATTAAAAATATTTGTATGTTGTTTATAAATTACATAAAAACTTTTTCAGACATCTTAAATTAAATAAATCACTTTTACCATTATCTATAAAATATTTTTTAAAAATAAAAACTGTTTTCTTAAAAAATTCAAAAATTTGAATTGTTTTTTTACCCATTGTCAAATTCAAAGATTTATATATAGACTCGTCAAACTGTTCTCTTTTACGGGAAATCTTTAATGAAAAGTGAAAGAGATTTATTCGTGCATCGAAGGGAAATCAAAGTTATAAATTGAACTCATTTTTTATAAGAACATTAAACTTTATCTTCACAAACATTTCAATTTAATAAATATCTTACAATTAGTTGTTAAGACTAACAAAATGATTGTGCTAATTCTCAACTGTCCTTACATATATATGAGATTTCTAATTTAATGTGACGAAATGACATATTCTTGTTTAATAAAATCTTATGTTTAAGAAAAATGAATCATTACGCAAAACTTTTCAGAGAGAACATTTCTTTGTGTAATAACATCATTAATTTTTTATACATATAAGAAAAATCAATATCCTTTAAACTTTACAAGTCTTAAATTTTTAAGAAATTAAATTTAATTATTAATAATAATATCCTTCATATAAGAAAAAGTTAAACGACGTTACAATGATTTATTAAAAATTTTTTTTAGGATATTTTTATTTAATACCAGTGCAATATACAATACTGCAAGCGAAACATATTTTTGTCATAATATGTATAATCAATAACAGGGATAGTCAGTAACAAAATGTCAATGTGTCAGACACGTGCGAATAGTTAGACTAAACTACAAGGGTCAAGGTCGAATAAAGAGAATCAATAAAAGCCGCTTAAGATTCACACATGTAATATTACTGTAGAAGCGTTGTAGTTTCCATTACTTTATCATTATCATCATAATCTAACATTATAGACATCTATAATATATTTCTAATTTTTTTTATGTATCCGATACATCCTTATATACATAGTTTTTTTTCTAAATTTTTACATATTTCTTTATGCATTACATAAAGTTCTAAATAGAATTATTTGTATTGAATTTTGTTATAAGTAACTTATTAATTTCTCATTTTTTAAATATGATTCTTATCAATTTATAGATTTAAAGGATTTTTTAGCCCTAAATCATTTTATTATTATCTATTATATTATTCATAATAAAAGTTTAACTTACTGTCAAAGTAAGAGCTCGCATGTTGACAAAGGATGGTACGGTATTGAGTAAATTTCCGACGAGGGAAATATTCCTCAAGTTTCTCAGCCGTGTCACTTCATCCGGTAGATCCTTGATGCCATTGCGGTCAAGGATCAGTTCTTTCAAACTGCAACGTGATGATAAAGATGTTATATTTAATAAACAAAGATTGCATCGAGAATAAATTAACTAGCTTTAAAAATATTGATAATATGTATTAACACAATTCTTAATTAGCATTTAAGAAACGAGTTTAAATTGACTTTGAATTAATATGTGTTTTATTTATAGATCGTCTATAATGGGAGTAATATTGCGTAGTAAGCAGTAAGTTGAAAAAAATTGACAAATTATAACCGATTATTTTCCTTACATTCGATTTGGTTAAATTTTTATGTCTTAAAATTTACTATATCATACTTTCATTGTGGATAATTTTTATTATGTTGTTTTCATATTTAAATAAATTTGTTTCTTTGTTTTTTGTTTTTTCGTAGAATTAAAGCATTTCCATTTTTGGTATTGTATAAAATGTTATAATATTTTGATACTATATAAGTCTATCTAACTATAAGAATACATATAAATTATTGAATAAGATAAAAATATAAAGATATAAAGATTTCATTATACTGAATATAATGTAAAATTAGAGAATCTTATTTACAGGATAGAAGTTTGTAACATTATTTTAAATTTTTGCCACTTTTTCTTAAAGTATTAATTAATAGAGGAAGAATCTGTATCTGGAAGAGTTTATTCGTAAATTATAGTTTTTGCAGACCTAGTAGCAGTGCAATTTTTAGCTACTGTGAATTGTATCTCGAAGCTTCGGACACGCGAGTCGGTGAACCTAAACGAACGCGAGCCGCCCACAGGATGTGCACTTGAGTAGAAAGTTTCGAATTATAGTGAAAACCTTCGTTGCAGTAAACATCTGTGTCATCAGGCAGACTTTCGATTTTTGCCATTAAAGTATAAGTAGCGGATTCTTATCAATAAATGCTTTTAATTTTTTTGACAAAAAACTTGAAATTCTTATTTTGATGTTACTAGTTATGTATAATGTGTGTTAACATTTTTTCCGGAAGTCTTTTTTGTTGTTAGCTGATTGATTCTTTAAACAACGCTGCGAAAGAAAATTCTTGAAGATATTAAGATAATTTTTATGTTGTTTTATATAAATTATTAAAAATTTAAGAACTTTATTTTTAATTAAAAAAGTTTTAGGACAACATTTTAAAACATCGTATCTTTAGTGATAGAAAGAGAAAACAAAACGAGAGTAACAAACAAATAAATATTTCGAAAAAACTAACACGATTTCAAAACACTTTCAATATTTCTGTAAATACATTGCCAATAAATAATATCAGAAATAATTATACACACAGAGAAAATAATTATAGATTATTAAAAAAATATGACGCAAAAAATTATAAAATTATAACCCTTGATTGTAACAGATCGTAAATAAATATCTTACTATCGTCGTTAAAAGAGTCTGCTCTACGAAGCTGTTGCCGTTTTATTTTAGAACGTGCGCTCATTAGATCTGTTTTTCATTGCTGTACTTTCTGGTACACACAATATACGTTTATTTTACTTCAACTTATTGCACCGGTTCAGAGTGCAGCAATAAAAAACAGACTTATTGTTTCTTACCTGATTTGGTACTTCTTGCTTTTTAATATTGCTGCGCACACGTTCGTTTAAAAGCGGAGCAGTGTTCAAGTACCGAAGTACTTTCTTCAGTACGCTCGGTAAATACGATTGTTATCATCAAACAATGTTGCTTGAAGAACACTTTATGCGTATTTTATAGATTTCATTTTTATGAATTCTATTCTTTTATTATTGTTTTAATTATGTATTGTACATGCATAAAGAATTTTTTAAATATTAAAATTATAAATATCTGACATGTTTATTTTATTATATT
>NW_017305180.1:5680513-5689276 GCF_001594115.1 Trachymyrmex septentrionalis
AAATATTTAAATATTAAAATTATAAATATCTGACATGTTTATTTTATTATATTAGTTGCAATATGTTTTAGAAGGAAGGTTGTTTGTATCGAATAAAAACATTGTTATATAAAAGCGTAACGCTATACTCTATAGATGTTAAAAATCCCTTGTATCGATGATTTTTTTCCCAATATTGCATTCTTTCCGAATGCTGCGAAGTGCTGGAATATCCTGGCTCATCGTAAACAACAATACACCCTTTCTGTAAGCAACATTCTCACTTTACGGGACAAATTTTGCGAATTGCAAATCGTACATCACACATGAAGAACTTTCACCGTTGGACCCGTAAATGTATATTGCGTAGCGAGATCTATATATATAAATTTTCGCAGATTGAAAAATTTTGTACAACACAATAATAATTCGATTTTTGAACGTTGATCCCACGGTCATGTACAAACTTTAAGGATAGAGACAATCGCGATTGTCCCAGTCATGGATCAAAAAAGTTTCGCCGTATCTCTTCGACCACAGAATTTCCGGCGGCGACTCGGAAGCGATCTCCACGGCTTTTCGTGGCGCGATTTTCGTGTCCGGAGATACACACTCGCGGCGGCTCTTTCGAGGACTAAAGAGGTCGGTTGAAAGGCGAACTTATTCCTCTTGAGGATACCGTCTTGTAGCGAGGGAAGAAGAGGGAGGCAAAACCGAGGATGGGTTGGCTGACCACTCTGATGTAACAGAACAGAAATTGTCTGCCGGTGTACGAAGCGGGACCGAGCGATAATGCGCCGTGGCTTAGACCGGACATGCACCAGCGATGGCTGGCAAGTCGGTGAAATCCTTGTTACATATGATACCTTGATTCCACGTGAATAACGTTGCCAAATTATGCTGTTTGAAGCATAATACGCGATACATATCACACGTACGCAACTCCGTCAAACTCTACCCAAATTGTATCCGAATATTATTTGCTGTGATACAATATAGGTAATTTCAGAAATATTTAGTACGTTTAATTATACAGAATTATTATGCACATTCAAATTGTTCCAAAGCCGAGATAATATCATTATTACGATATGAATAATGATTTTAATAATACAAAAGATCGAGTTAACTGCGGCGTTATCACCGAAATGTGTTTAAATTTGAAAAGCGAATTTAATTACACCAGAAACCTATAAAGATTTAAATCTTTATGATCCTCGATGTAAGATATTTTATCTTTGAAAATCCTTTGTTCTCATATCTGGGTCAACTATAGCTGGAACGACGGAAGCATCCGTGTTATCGCGCGAGTCGTATAATTTTAAATTCAGATTCGGTTTTCCCTCGTTTTGGGCGCTTCGTTTGACGTGATCGTCGAAAGTGAATCATGCAAAATTGCCTTAAAGTGCCGTCTCTTCCTGCAGTAGAACGGGGTTAGGCAACACCAAGAGTCCTACGTTGAGGCAGTGGCGCGAAACGGCGAGACTGAAGTGGAAACCGGCGCACGCGAGCCAAGAAAAGGTGAATGTCTATGAAACTTACGTTGGACTTGGTGAGTGCTTCATCCCGGGCAATTAGATCTCGGGAGGTCCTTATAAATGAACGTAAGTTTTCAGAAATATTA
Source organism: Trachymyrmex septentrionalis (assembly GCF_001594115.1). Lineage (NCBI taxonomy): Eukaryota > Metazoa > Arthropoda > Insecta > Hymenoptera > Formicidae > Trachymyrmex > Trachymyrmex septentrionalis. The sequence goes on from NW_017305180.1 coordinate 5,682,117, forward strand.
CGTTATGCCTCTGTGATTCGTAATCGAAAGCATCGGCGCGTGAAGACCCGTTTCGAGAAAAACAAGAATAAAATTTTATATAATATTCGTCTTCGTAATTTCTCTGATAGTAGATTATTACATTAATTAAAATTTCCACGCAGAACTTAGAGTATTTAAAAATAAATTATTTACACGTATAAAATTATTATATTTCAAAATGGAAATATTTTTTAGTTATAATTTAGGAAGTAAATCTTTAATTAAATATAGAAATATGAGAAATTAGACGCAGCTTGCTAATTTGTTTGCTCAAAAATAATTTAGTTTCTCTGTCTACAAATAAATTTAAAAATGCTTGACGGTAAATATATTAGGAAAATAATATTTTATTTAGATGAAGAATATCGTTTTATACATCAGATATATCTATTATAATAGACATCGTATAGATCTTTTGTTTAGATTTTGAAAAAGGAGTCAGAGATATGTGTTAAAACTATGTTAACTAAGAATCACTTCTAATGACGATTAAATGAACTATTTATTTAAAAAATCACCGTAGAATTAGTGGAAGAGAAACAGGATATAATCTATGTGACGATCGTCAAGACTAAATTTCGTAAATTCGCTTATGAGTTCACCGATGGCGAACCTATGCAAGGAGCACTTTTACCTTTCATGCGTATGTGCGCGCGTGCAGCGACGTCGTCGTGTTCACACCCCGTAGTTCCTCCCTCCGGCATCCTCATTTCCGGTCGGTGGAAAGCGGTTTTCGAGAAACTTTACGTAATCTCTGTCTCAATTGTGTTCTCCCCCTCCCCACCCTCACCCCTTCTCGCAAGATCAGATTTTTTGCGTTGTTTAAAGTTGCGCGGTAATAAAAAGCAGCTTATCGTTTCGTATGATTTTTATAATGTTTCGAACTTAATAATAATGTCTCAAACTTAAAAATATCTTAAAATATAAGAATCATGACATTTTTTAGAATCAATTACGAAGAAGAAAATTGTATTCCGTCATGTAACTATTTATTACTATTTTTTTTATAACTATTTATAACTATGTTTCATTGTTTTTATTTTTGCTTAAGTAACAATAAGATTTGTTTGGTAAATTGGAAAAATAATATACTAATACATATGGATATATTTAGAATTCATTCCAAAGAAATCTATATATTTTGACAGGTAGTATGTATATATATATATATATATATAACTTTTCACTAAAAATTATTATAGAATTAAAAATAAATTACGAATTATAAATAAAAAATTATTTATCAAATCAAGAAATGAAAAGTTCTCGTATAATTTGCTTTCTTATCATTTTAAATTATTTACAATATTTTAACTTCTCAATACGCAGCTCTTCATTTCGGAATAAAGGACTAAAATCATTTTGATGTATTATAAAACTTTCTGTAATCGATATTATATGTTCCTTGATTTCTAACATCAACAGTCGTCGTAGTCGTCGTTTTTCGGAAAATCAGACAATTAACAGCATTTATTTGATTATTATCACGTGATTTTCCACACGAGCCTGTTATCAGCGCTGATCGACAATAGCCCGCGTGATTAATGTGTTGGTAATCAATTGTATTCCTAGATTGACGCGCATAAATCAAGTGGTATGGAGGGAAAATTTAGCTGCGTACACATTAATGCATACAACCTGCTATATCGATTTATAAAATAGATATACCGTTGTAGTGATCTCTAAAGAATAAATAATTAAAAAAAATAATTTTTTAAAATAATTTTTAAAATTTTCCAGAAGTTCGATTATGGAGCATGTCTTTTTATTATAAAACACTTGAAGACATGAAAAATGCGATCTATCACAGTTCTTTAATTAAAGTTTATTTAAGTAGGAAATAAGATATAACATTGATAAAAAGATTTTAGAGATAATTGCTACGCTCTGATAAAAATCAATCTCTTCTGATAATGAGGAATAAACAGGCGAGAAGATCTCTTCTGTTTAAAAGGGAATTATTAATCTAATCTATTTTTTTTATCATAAAAAAGTAGATGAATAATAATAAATTATAAAATTATACGTACTTGATCAGTCGGCAGATGTCACCCGGAATTATCTCGATCTTGTTATCCGAGAGATTAAGGTAAGTCAGCGCTGGCAGCTCCAGTAATTCCCTCGGGATTCTGTGGAGATTGTTGTTCTCCAGATGGACGGCATGAAGTTTGGGAAACCTACACGGGAAGAGGAATGTAGAGTTACATACGAATTAACTACCAATTAAAGTTTACTTGCAGTTTCGCCACGTTTGTGCTATCGGACACTCACACGCTTTTCTTTTCTCTTATCGAAGGAGAAGTTAATCTATCCGTGTTCTAATTACTTGATATTTCGCAAGAATTGATTTAATTTCTCTTTTTCGGCTTTTTCTCGTTAATTTCATTGAAATCAAAGGTTACTGCTTAGCTTTTCTTTATATCGTACAATAATCAGAAAAAAATCAAAAGTGATGGAAAATGAATAGAAGAAAGTTTTTGTATTATTCCATATTGAAGTGATTTAATGTAGATGCAGAAGAAAGTATACCTGTGCAGAAGCTTCAGATTGTTATCAATGTTAGTGAACTGGTTGCATCCTAATGCGAGCTCCTCTATTGCTGGAAAAGCAATCGTGCTGTCGGGAAGCCTTGAAAGGCCTGCCTTGCTCAAGTCCAATTTTTTGGGGCATGTCGACGACTGTGTAGCCTGTAAAAACGCGAAAGAGAATGTGATATGTTAATATTGTAATATGTAATGCGATACAAATAATAAAAAATAAATAAAATAAATAATACTGTAAAACATATGTTAATACCAATAAATAAAAGTATCTGAAAAGTACCTTTCCAGTTTTTATTTTAAAAAATCCTTGATATAACTTGATTAAGAAATACGTAACGCACCATTAAGACAATTTTATTACATCATAAGATTTCGTTTCGCAAGTAAGTCAAATTTATTTTTGGCCAATAGAGAAAGTGTGATTGCTGTCACCCAATCAACAGATAATGTTTTTAAAATGTATTTTTAATATTTATTCCATTAAAAATTCTATTAAAAATATATTTTACAAATATTGTCTGCTAATTGGATAGACAGATTATTATTAGATTATTATTTCACAGCTAGATTGCGGATTTCATAATCCATAAAACTATATATGCCATGTTTACCTCGAACTCCAAGGAGTCCGTATCTATGGTGTCGTCTCTGTCAAAGTCACACTCTTCCATGATAGCAATCAAGTCTCCGACATACACCGTCTTCCGAACCGTCGCATATTCTTGCGCGAATAGCAAATTTCGCATCAAGCGAGCGCGCTCGCGCGCGCGCAATTTAATTAAAATTCACGGTTCACTTTGATGTAATCATCACTTGATGTGTAAACCACATAATTTACTTTGTAGCTTGTCTAAAAGTTTATTCACAAGGATGCTGTATTTTCGCTTTTACCACTTGCATTGTAATATTTAATTTTATATTACTGTATGTTATCTAACGTCGAACCTTTTTAAAATTGCAAAAATGCAATTTTAATTAAAGTTTTTAAGTTAATTATTTTAATTAAAGTAGATTGCAATGAGTGACGTTCCGTTGTGATTCTTCGTACATTACGGAGCAATATTTTGTTCAGATCAAACGATTCGTTATTGTAGCTACAGACAAGAGAGAGAGAAAGACAGAGATAGAGATATCGCTTAATAATAAAATCAATAATTCAACAATATCCGTATGCAGCGCGATTATTAATCAGACATAGAGAGTACTCGTGTCGGAGCAAGCGTTCGAACGAAACAGGCGAACGAATTTTAACGTTGTAATTTCGTCACGTCGTTTCGATTTGTTCTTCCGAAGGTTGTGCATTCGAAATTACAAAACGTTCAATCGACATGGCGCAATTATTGGATCGCGTACAAATACGAACAGCTCGCAAATCTAGAAATAGAGTGACATATGATGTGCACAATAAAATAAAACAATTTCACGAATTTCACGTGAAAGTCACACATTTTTGTGTGTTTACGTATAAAAGGAAAAATATGATATATTTTAGAATTTTTTATTAAATGTTTGTGTTAATACAGTCTTAGCTATAAATATAGCATTCTCATAAATTGACTTAATAATGTACTATATTTAACAAAAAATAAATTAAAAACAGCATAATTAACAACATATTGAAAAATAATATTTATTTTGAAACAATTTTAAGTCTTTTTTTTACTTTTATTACTGCCTTTTTCAAAAAGTGCAATAAATTAAGAGTGCATTATACTTATGTGTGATCAAAATTATATATTATATTTATATATATATAATAATTTTATATTTTACATAAAGAATTCTAGAACAAATTTAGAATTAATTCTAAATTAATGATATAATCGATTTTTTAAAATAAAAAATTTAAATACAATTTAGTAACAAACTAGATTTAATTAATTTAATTGAAATAAATTTAACTAAATAACATTACTTATTTATAGCTTCCGAAAATTTAAATATGAAAAAAATAAGGATAATAAATAATATAAGAACATAAAATTTATTTTTAAATAACTTTTTATACTTTATCAAATAATTTAATTGTGTGATATCTGTTTGCTCTTTTAATATACGCCAAAAATAATTCATTCTGCATTTACAATTCGCTTTTTATACGTTTTTTATGGCTCGATTTGAACTTTATAGTTAAATAAAGATTATAATGCATTCAGTCTTGCTGAACTTCATTGTAAGAAACCAACGTAAAGTAGCGGCGGTGCACGAGCAATATTTGTGCCGACAAGTATTGTTCTGCTCGTTGCCTCGGCTACGAATAGCCTCTCATTGTCCGCAGCGGATTTTCAACCGAACAATGAAGACGTCAGTCATTGCTTTCTTATCGGCGTTAGATTCGTCAGCGATCGCGCGCGAACTTCCCTAAAACAATACGATGGAAAAATCGCTACCGGTGTCATTAGAAAGCAGAACGTCGCGCACCAGATCGAACCATAATTAAAAAGAACGAAAGAAAAACTTCATATTATGTATTTAGTATTATTGTATTTAATGTGTGAAGAAATTGGAGCTAAAATAAACTTTGATTTATAGGAACATCATTTAAAGGCACAAATTTCCTCAAATCAAATTAATTTTAAATGTATCCAATTGAATTCTAAAATTGTTCTAGAGAATGTGATAATAAATGATGTCCCAATTTTTTTTCAAGATTTGTTTTGACGTTTAAAAACTTTTATTGCCGCTTATTATTTTTGTAGAAAAAATAGATTTGATCGAAAAGTTTCATCTTATATTTTACATTTTTTCCACAAAAATTAATATTATTTTCTTTCAAACTAACAATTTGTCGATCATTCTAATCTAGGAGTTGTGCTTGCTTATTGAATAATAAATATTATTCTCGATTTGCTAGAAGTTTGTAGCTTAGCAGTTTCATAAAACTATGGATTCACTGAATAAAATGTCTTGTCGTGTAATTTATATTTAACGCAGTTTAGAGCCACCGTTGATGAAAGAGAAAATGGGATTACGAGAAAAAGAGAACTATACCGTGTCGCGGAAAAGAACTCGAGTCGCATGAGCGAGCATGATCGTCATATGATGATTAATTTACGGTCTAACGGCATTAAATCCGAGAGAAAGTGATTTACGTTTTAGACGTGTATATACTGCATATAGTCTTATGTAATCGAACGTTCGACGAATTTAGAAGCGATTCGTTTTCACAGGAATCCTCAGGGCATTCATAATCAGGGTTTAAAGCGATCAGATTCGTTCAACCGATACGTTTCTGACGCTTCTTTCGGTAGCACCCCCATGGTAGTATCCCAGATTTAACTCTATTCTTCCATCGCGGAATCGTCTCAATTCCACCAATTTCCTGACGATAATTTCCCATCGGAATCCTACGATCGATCGATTTTACTTTCCGATCGTAACTTTATTTGATCGTCCTCGAGTTTCTATTTGATCTGGGAATGTAGGATAAGGGGGAAGAAGAAGAAGAAGAAGAGAAAGCTGCAAAGGATATAGAAAACGGATGGGAGAAAAAGGAGATGAAAAAAATCGTGCCGGTTGACACACGTCGACGATGGGTTGAAAACGAGAAAAGAACAAGATGAAACGATGTTTCTAACGGACGCGTTTAGCTCACCGTGAATAGACGAGATAGAAGTAACCAACGAAGACTAAAAGATAGAAGGCGAAGACGAAGAGGAAGAGAAAGAATAAGCTCCCGGCTGTCTGCACTCGTCAACGGTAGCTAATGAGGGAAGTAACGTTTCTGAGAAAGTTTCGATACTTTGATGAATCGAGCTAGCTGCGTAATCTAGGACTAAGGTGGAGGAGACCGCAATGAAAGAAAGAGGGCGAAAGAGAGAGAGAGAAAGGGGAGGAAGCTGCGGTCTCTTTTCGGCAAAAATCATTCTTTCAGCGTGGAAAACTTTTTTCTCTTCTTTCCTCTCTTTTTTCTTTTTTAATTTAAAAGTGCTGTCAAGTTGGAGTCAAGCCTTGCAAATTATAACGAAGATAAATAATCTCGAGGATTGTGTAGATCAGGGATGCGTGCGAAATCAGAGACGTTATGGAAATGATGAGCTGTAAAATAGATTCAGCGCGATGTGTGTCATGTATAAGATGCACGAATTATTATGAGATATAATTAACGAGTACTGTTAGCACATCGGACGTGAATTCGCTTAACATCGTATACCGTTCGCACGTGCGGAGTAGATTCATCATGCGAATTACGTAAACCGTTAAACGAGTCTTCTGAATGTTTGGAGAGAACAATCGTGGCAATTACGGAGAGCACAAGAAGCGAATTAAGAATGAAAAGCAGCTGATTAGGGAAAGTTGATAGTTAAGATTGTTGCCTTTAATAACATGGTACATTAATTCTCATAATCGATAATACACAGTCAGCTTGAATTATAGTATTTATTATAATTAGTTTTAAATGATATACCAACGCTATGAAACAAGCTTTCATTGAAACAAGCTTCTAAATTATAAAATAAACTTATATTATGTAACATTTTATTATTTATTACATATGTCAAAGAGATATTAATTTCTTTTATAAGAAAATATTTATTTATTACGTAATAAATATAAGTTTATATAATTATATATAATAAAAATATATAATTATAT
>NW_017305180.1:5689318-5692188 GCF_001594115.1 Trachymyrmex septentrionalis
TATATATATATATGGAAGTTTTACGATTCTCTCACCAGATTAATATGACCACATACATGTCACTCACCAAATTTTGCTCGACCACGATTCTTTTTTAATGTCCTTGCGAAATTAACACTGGGATTGGAACAGTTTATAGTCTGTTTAATAATAGGTACGTCCGTTGAATCAGATAAATCGCCCTTAATCGATTATCGGCAACCGCGTATTGGTGGTTTGCGCGGATAGTTAAAAATTCTGACCGCAACGCATGTTCCGATTAATTTCCCGGGACAGTGCCTGAAGGGAAACGACGTTCAAATATGCTTTCGAAAATTTCTTTGACGGTTTTGGACTTTCAATTAATTCTTCAATATGATGATTATTTTAATAATTATCATTTGAGTAAAAACATGCAATTTACAAAGTTACCACGTTTTACCCGTTTTTTCTCAAAATTGTTGACGTTAATTTTTCAGTAAAAATTCTTAACAAAAATTAAATCGCGTAATTCATTTTTCGTAAAGATAAAAAAATTTACAAAAATTTCCACATAATATACCGAATTTACACACATAATATACCACATTTAATTTACCGAATTTAATTCTAAATATTAAACGCTCCTCACAACTATGTTGCGCTTTGGATCCTCGCAAAGAAGAGGCGGACTGAAAATTTGCAAAAGTACGTAGTTTCTCGAGTTTAATGAAAACTTTATGAACTATCCTGTATAGCATCCAGGTTGAAACATCGTCTTTCTAACGTGCATCTTAATTCCATCAATTTCCGAAGTTGAGCACGATCGCAAAGTAACGTTCGTCCATTTAAATGCGAAACGTCTAAAATACTTATGTATGTACGTTTGCATCCTGCGAGATTCGGAATTCTTCAACCGAACATTATCCCGAAAAAGACGCTCGAGGAACACTAGTCTAGTTGATTCGTCGTCTTCGTCTTCTCGCAGGATACGGAGCATTATTCACGACTACCGCCCGCACATCACTGAGAAACCGAGCGGAGACTTTGTCGCGTGTCCCGCAGCTCGTAAAGCGGAAGAGCACGCTCAGGTGCTTAGCATTGCGCAATTTTTGTGTCTGCTAGACACTTCGGGTTCCAGCCCCGGGACACTATTTGAAAGGACGACACGAAGATACCGCGCTCTGACATTGACATTTAGCCGCTGGGAAAAATACATTCGCAAACGCATGACACATGTACGCGCGTATTTGTGAAAATTCTCGACCTCCTTATTCTTAACTTGACTATATAGATATACTTTTAACTAGTTACGAGAAAAAATTCTCGAGAGAAGATTCGGAAGAAGAAAAAGATATTACAAATTACGACGTGAAAGATATCATATGAATAAATATTTATTAATTATTTTAATTTTGAATTAATTTCGAATGTATAAATATTTGGTTATTTCTATAAGAAAACGCAATTAAACTTATAAATCAAAATAATATTATTATATTAATATAATCAAAATAAATATCTACTGTTAAAGTGTTTAAAAATTCAAATATATCAGTATTTAATGAAAACATTTTCTCAATTTGAAGAACCTCAGGAAATTCATGAATGCAGGAAAAATAAGATTCATGGATGTAATTTATTCATTTTCTTGACATTATCAAAACTCATTACGTTTTTACTGAAGATATGCGGTTATCGATATAAAAGTAATGTTGACATGGTTGAACCCTCGCGGCAGATCAGCGTTTATCCTTTTTCCTATCTCAATTACGAGGACGCATTGTGCAATCTTCGCGATGCGGCCAGAAGACTTCTCTAATGGCCAATTTGAAGATCAATTTCGCGTGCCCGTACCGTTGGAATGCACATAACGGTACGCGCACATCCGTGCTTCTTCGTCTTTTCCAAGAGGAAAAGTTCAGTTAAACTAAAGTTCAACCTGCATCACCTTTTCGTAAGAACTGTTTTATTTTCTGACAGCGAGATATCGATTGAACACTGTGACTCATCATAATATCATAGATATTATTTTTTTACCGATACAGTTTTTTACCGATACAGTTAAAATCTGTTATCAGAAATGTTTTTATCGTGGTGGATGCCAAATATAACTTAATGCAATTAAATCTTATAGCTTCTTAGAATTAAATAAGTAAATTACAAATCAACACTTTGCCCTTTTAAAATTTATTGATTAAGCTGGAAATAGTCTGTCTAAACTTATTTAAAATTCTACGTGAAACAAGAAATTGTTGTCAATATGAAACTCTCGCCATTATCAGCGAAGAGAAAACCGCGCGATGAATAAATTTCAATTAAACTTCTTGAGAGCACTCTGAAGGAGAAATTGCGCATGCCGTACGAGATTAGTTGATTTTATCAACATCAATATTATCCTGAATGATAAAGTGATTGTTTGCCAATTTCCATTTTGCAGATTTTCTATTTTTTTTTTTTATAAACTCATTGTGGAACGCCGCACAAATTCGAATTTTTCAAATAAATATTTTTGACGATTTTGCTGATGGTCACTTTTTTCAGCTGCAGCATGCCGTCAATCCTCGGTTTTGCATTTCATGGTGGGCCGAGCGTGTCGATCCAATCTCTTGTTCGAACGGGCACCAACGATACGCGCCGTTCGTTAAGGCGAAATTTCTCAGTTTGCTTTTGACTATTCCAAATGAGTCATTCGAAGCGAAAGACAATTGTATAAATAAAGTCCTCGCGGGAGAATAAACGTGCCATGACTATCTTCGCATCGATAAGAAATTCATTCTTATTGTCCCAACGTGATAATTATTATATACTTTATTTTCTTTATTTAACAATGTGTTATACGTTATATATATATATATAATTATTTTATATATATATATATATATATATATATATATATATATACACACACA
>NW_017305180.1:5692288-5736723 GCF_001594115.1 Trachymyrmex septentrionalis
TTTGGCCGTTAGATTTTGCTTGCGACAAGTACCGCGATATCACGCGCGAACCCTAGTTACAATTATAGTCGTAGGAAAGCTAATTGCGCCGATATCACGTTACATTATCATGACTCGTATGACTGGCTGTTGCGGCTAATAAACTCTAACTCCAGTTTCGTTGTTTATTCCCTCCCGAGAACTACCCCCGCGAGCGAGGACGCGAGATAAGGGCTGTGAGAGAGCGTAGTAGACGATATCGCGTCGCCCGATAATTTACGGGCGAGTAACCGAAGGGAATACAAGGAGAAAGGGAAAGAGAATGAGCGGGTTTTGGAATACAGCAAGTATTCGTGGAAATATAGGAAGCGTCTTGGGGATTACCTCACACCTGTGCCAAGACCCCGTTGAGCCTTTTATTCGAAATTCTGCGCGAGGAGTAACGTGGAGTGCGCCAGGCGAGAGATACGGGGAGGATATTTGATATACGTGATAGAACGTGCGCGAGGAGGATATTTGAATAACGTGATAAGGATTCTTTCCCACCGTTCGATAAATGCATTCCGGTCGTACCGTACCGTCCGTTTTTGTCCTGGAAAAGCCGGAAACGCTATGGCAAGCGGGAGTTGGACGGGGAAGAAATTGACGAGGGTGGATATCTAGGCGATCGGTCGATTAGGCAGGTATAGAGAACTTGCGGTGGTGAATTGGATACGAGGAAAGTGACAAGATACCGTTCATTCAAAGAAAATTGTGGCTCATGAGAGAGAAAATGAGGTGAACTCGCATTGGTTACTAGCTTCTTTTACATCGTAGACTGATCGGGGTAATTGGATAAGCGTGACGCAGTAAGTATAGAAAAAATTTATATTCTTTAGTAATAAAAATAGTAACAAGTAATTAATAAATTATTAAGAAACAATAATTATTCGTTTAAAATGCAAATCCTGTTGTAGAATAATTTTTAATCTATTACAAAATTATGAAAAATTATGAAAAATTTATGAAAAATGATTTCCATTTTTTGTCAAATAAAAATATTTCACTGACATGATCCATCTCATTTTGAAAATTAATTTTTATTAATCTTCGTATAATGTTTTTATATTTTTATAATTATTATATTTTTATTTTATTATTGATATTTCTTTAATTTTGTTTTTTTATTTTTTAATGTCATTGTTATAGAGAGAGGATATCAAAATCCGCGTACTATATGTATATTCTTACAGGATTCTGCCGTATCAACGTGGCATTTCTTCTTACTTCAGTTTAACTTCTTCGTTTCTCAAAAGATAGTGTTACCATCTCAAAATTGAATTTGATAATTTCATATTTTTTCTTTGATAAAATGTGTTCTTTTTGTACGTTAATTATATATAATCATATTATATTATAAAGTTATAAAAGAATATACATATTTATTTGTTGAGATTAAATTTATCTCGAATATTTATTTTTATCTATTTGTCACTGATTGTGAAATAGAATATAAAATCTTCAAATTTAAGATAGATCTTTCAAAATTTGGCTGTAGCAAAAATATTTTTTTTCTTAATATTTGAGAGATTATATATATAAATATTTACATTTATGCAAATTAAATATTTAGAAATCTCATAATTAATTATTTTTTTGCACAAAAAGATTTAACTTATTTTTTGCAAAATGATGCTTATTTGACAATTTTTCAATTTAGGAAGATATATAGTTACATTTTAACTCTTAGTACACAATAGGTCGTTTATATCCGGAATTAATTTTTGTTTTTACACTTTTACAAGTATACAAAAATTAATAAGTCATTCTTATTATATATATATATATATGTATACTTCGATGTCATTAGAAAGTATTTATAAAATTATGCATTTTTAAAAAAAGGAAAAGAATAGATTTAGCCAGATATCCCAGTATGATATTTAAGAAAAAAAAGAAATATGTAGACCATGAATGATCCAATCCATGTATATTAAGGGTTAACTCTATCATAAAAAGATTGTATTGCCGTTATAAATACAAGCATCATTGTCATCTGTATTAAGAAGATGAATTTTATTCTAATTAACACAAAAAAAGCATTTTTATTGTTTAAGATACAAATACATGCAATTATTGGTGCGATAGCATTGATAAGCTTCAAAGGATCAACGTAACATTCAGTAAACATACATTCTATTTAACCTATACATCTGTGCCGTAAACGCGTTAATTTCGCCCAATGAACCGAAAAGCGATAGTCAATGTGGCTATTTGTCTTATGGGAATTGATCGGATCCACTGTATAATTTCCAAAGGTGTTAAATAATAATAGCGCAGCCGACGCAAATTGCAGTAGTAAAGTAATTACGTTTGATTAGGATATATAGACATAAAGAACGGTCAAATTTTTTTTTTTTTTTGCGTACTTTCGATGCGACAAGTCACTTTATAATTCCGTAGTCTTCCTTCTCGTATTAGAGAAAGGTAGAACGTTTTTGCGATTTTATTTGCAATTTCTATGACTTTCTTAAGCGACTCTGTGGAATATCTCAAATGATTGCAAAATCCGATTGAAAAAACCGATCAATCACGGATAGGATCGTGTTGTTCTCTCTTTTCCCGAATGACACGGTAATGCGTGAAAAAACTGTCAAGATGGTTCCCTTGCCACCTGCGTCATTCCCGATGAGAAATCGATACGTTTAATGAGTCATTACTACGATCTTGTTAGTTGGACACCCGGTATACGGTGGACTTCGTGCTTGGGCGAAGGAGATTTTCCCCGTAACGAGAACATCATTATCGTGGTTGCTGTTCTCGTGAACTTTTTTCTTTCTCTTCTGCTTTTCTATCTGAAAAAGCGTTATATCGTTCTGGAAGGATCTGCAAAATCAGGTGGAATAAGACGCCTCTCCTGTTTGCTTGTCCTGTTTTCTCTCTTCTTCATGTGTCCTACCTTTTAACAGCTAATACTAAAGTTTGTGGCTTTTTGCGAGGCTACACTTGCACGATGTAGTTTCTGCGACAATGTTTTTCCACCGTCATGTCCATCCGGGAAAACTTGGTGAGAACGTGCTCCTTTTCAGGTAACTTTTAACGATGAACAAATCGTTTAAGACGACAATTGAGAGTTATCGATTAATGAAAAGTATCAAGCAATAATATTGTTAATCGATCAATTGTGCATTAAACGCACCGTTACTGTCATTGAAGATTTACTGAAAAAAAACTTGCGTGCGGTATTGAATTTTCCTAATGAAATTTTGAAATTAGAGGGAGAAAATCGACTAAGGCCTGTTATCGAATGAAATTCCTTGTTAAAACTTAATAAGCCGCCTTAATAAAAATTCCTTTGATCACGGTTGGTATGCGACGCTTTAAAGGTCCTCGGAAATTATTTTGTCGGCGAAAAAAAAAATGATGGGATGGCAGAATTCGCTTGCCCTCGTTGTTTTCCCTTTGTGACTAACAAGTGGAATTCATGTGAACACACGTTCGCTACTGGTTTACTCTTGTAAAGATCTTTTGAGGGTGAAAATGAGACGGGTGGGGCGAGGAGACGCAAAGGACAAGATAAACCAGTAGATAATAAAGGTACTTTAATAAAAAATGTGCCAGTGGCAACACATCGCGCACACAGTATTTAATAAAACATAAGTTATGTTGTATAATTATTCTTATAATTATAATATCTGTTAAAAATTGACTTTCGTTAAAAGAATATCGGCTCACGAATCTAATTTTAAATGGAAAAAAAAAAAATTTACTCGGGTGAAAAAAATATATAAATGTTTCTTAAGTTTTTCATATTTCAGCTTTGTTTATGAATTATTATTACTTTATTAACAAGTTATAATTATAAGTCAACTGTTTTTTAGCTACTAAATTGATATGCAAAGTTGACTTATTTTCCCTTTTATTCCCAGTTTTCGTTCAATATTATACAATAGTAGATGCAATATAAATTTAAATTTTGCAATTTGTAAAACAAGTTTGACATATTTATGAGTAAAGATCCATTGGATAGCGGATATCCTATATATTTTTAGCGTTATCGTAATCGTACGTTTATTGACGTTTAACTAAATGTAATGGTTTTTATTCTGAGCGATAGAACAGTTTCAAGAATGATTGAGAAGCAATCCAAGAGGAACGAGGAACAGGGAAAGGCGAAAATAGTGATGCGAGTGTAACTAGCAACTTTTACGAAGTGCCTTTCAGCGATTAAGGAGAAACTTTCGCGATTTACAGTGGATTCTAAAAAGAGCCGCAGACCTCGACGGTCCAATGGAAGATTTACGATTGAAATAGCTATTTGAACTTTATATCTTTCCTAATAAGTTTCAAAATGTAGATGGCTTCGAGTATCGAGCATAAAACGTTTAATTATGACAAAAGATAAGCGCGAAATTATTATAGAAAAAAAATACTATATACTAAATTTAAGAGATAAAAGTAATTTTTATGTCATATGTTAAATCTCTAAATTTACTTTTCAAATGTAAAAGTAGAAGTTTTTGAGTTTAAGATATTTGTCACTTTATTGGAAACGACTGTCTTAGAAACTTTGGATTAATTTATTTAGTTTTTTGTTACGCAACCTAAAGTATTATTTTTCTAATTTATTTCCACACTGTGATGAATTAATTAAAAACACAAAAGATGAATTAATACGTATTGCCTGCAATATTATTTTCCTCGATAACTCAAACAATAAGGGCGAATTTAATGATAAGTGTCAATTTAAATCTTCCAGGCTGCTTGTTCCTAGATTCTAGTGATAAATACCTAAAAACAGTCAGCCCTAATTTCGAATCCGTTACAAGGTTAATCGCTGTTATCTTCCTTCGAGAGAGTTCCCTTTCTGAGTGCGTGAGAAATTAGGGCAGAGCTTTTATTCCTCGAGCCCGATTTTTCTCTCTCACGTTATTCTGTTCCTTTATTCTATGCCCTCGATGAAGAATCGTTAGATGTGTGAGAATTTGCGCAAAGATAAAAATTCTTCATACAACAAAAGTGAAATCTGTGAATCTCTTTGCATTTAATGATTGTGACCGTAAAAAATCGCGTAATTTAAGTGAAGGCAAAAGAGATCGCTTACATACTCGTACTCAGCATATTCTTCATAATTTCGTCATGTTGCATGACGTATGTTCAACGAGAAATTAATTCATGCTCGAATTATGTAACGCGCAGAATTTTGCGGTGAAATACGCACTTGGCATTCAGCTAAGAGTGGATTTGTGGTAACAAAAATCGACCTATGATACAAATTATAGTATTAATTCCGTATAATAACATTGCAGCAAATGGACTCATTTAGTTTCATGTTCACAAACACATACAAGATCGACAAAGCGTACACTTATTACATTTACGTGTATATAGAATGAAACAAAGCCAAAATCTACATTATTCAATATATTTAATGTCTGTCCTATTTGGTGTGTAACGTAGAAGAATCACTATATTTGATAATACATGAGATACAATATAATTGGGATAATGGAGGTAGCTAGTAATTAATTAATCGAGATTATTGAACCTTGCTTGAATTACAGATTATCGATTAATGAATATTGTGTTTCTTAGATTTTTAATATTATAATTTGAGATATTATAATATGCAGAAGAATTATTTTAATGACAGAATTTCTAATAAATATAGTTGTTTTCTTTAAACAATTTTTTTCTTAAACATCTTAATTTAAATCTTAAGAAAGTCTAATAGATTTTTATATTCCACGTTTTAGAAACGATTATAGGATATTTTCTATAATTAATAATTAATTATAACATAATTATCTAATATTATCTAATTATTAATTATAACATATCTAATTATAGCAATAGTTATTATATTATTACAAAATAATCAGAATACCATAATTCTTTTTATTAATTGCTTTATTGAATAATTAATTATTTGATATTTATGCAATTTCTAAAATAATAAATCAATTAATGTTGATTTTTAAGTAGTATTGTATTCCTCATTTCGCTGCATAATCGACGTTCGAGAACAGAGTAAAATTAGGCATTGTCCGAACACCTGTAATCTATTAATTCTTTAATGAATTAATTAATTATTTTCATCGTAACAGTTATCAAGTCGTCGCCGAACGAGATTTATCTTTACCGTTTCACGCATCATATCGTTGGCATTAATTAATCTTCCTCGTTGTCATTCGCGATTACATCGTAAAAAGCGCTGCGAGATTGATCACCTTTCCGTACGGCAATTATTCCTCGTAATCCACTGCCATTCCCGAGCCTCTTATAATTTTCGGTTAATGATACGTTGAATTTTGTTACCACATCGCTGAGTAAAAACGAATTACGCGATGCCCTCAACAGTTTTCTGTGTATAATAAACAGTACTTTTTCGTCCGGATAAAGAGAGCTTTGCGTCGTTCCAAAATTAATTTTGATGGAGATCGATTTTATACGACATTATATCTTCAATAATGATAACATCGCGCTTCACATTATTATGCAAAGCGGAATAAATAATTAAAAGATATCAATAAAGGCGCAAAGAGAGAAATTTCAATTCAAAATGCACTGAAAGAAAAATGTTTAGTATTTGTAACTATAATTGCGTGATAAAATAATTATATATATACGGCTATAGGAACTCTATTTTTATAGCTAGCCTGCTATAAGTTAATAATAATTATATTCATAATTATATTCTATAAAAAAATATATAATTAACATCGAAAATAATTAGTAAATTATAAAGTTAAATTATATGATAATCTTTTTTTCTTAAATAATAATAAAATTTATAAAAATTTTTCAGTTTTTCTACGTTTTTTTACAATTCAGTATTCTGTCATAGAATTTTTAAATCTTTTAAAATTCAAGATTAATTTCGGCTTGAATATTTAAAAAATTATTAAAAATTAATTACATTATAAATTAATATTTTAATTAATAATTGTAATAAAACTCAATTGAAGTTTATCATTTTAAATTAAATAAATTAAAATTAATTTTTTTTGCATTCTCGTTTTTTCATATTTACATTTTAAATTTAAATAGTTAAAATTATGTTTTTTCAATAACTCAAAGCTATTATTTTTATTTTTATAAATATTTTTTTTAGTTTCTAACTATATTTGTACCATTGAGAAAAGTTATGCTGGCTTCATTTTATTCTCTACACATATTGACATGTACATTAAAGTATAACTGTTGCAAATAAATTGAAAAAAATTGTAACATTTGCAAATTCTCTGTGTAACTAGAATTCGACATTTTTGTTTATTAAATTGTCTTTAATAAAGATCGATTTAATGCGTTAGTTGTGCAAATGAAAATCATGGTATTAAAAAGTTGTAAAATGCATTGCGAGAGACAAATTTTCCTACGGAAATACGCTGACAAGTACATTAAAGTAAAATAACATTTGTAATTGTAAATAATAGCAGGATTATATATTTGTATAACAACGAAACATGCGCTATAAAATATTTTTATGCATTTTCCAGTTAAAAAGGCACATCGAAATAATGGAGCTAAGTATTTTCATGAATCATAGCAATCACTGATTAATCAAAAGATAGAATTTCCAATGAGCATGTCGAAAAGAAAGAATTCATGTCGCAAAAATAGATTCCGTATAAATGATGTTTAATTCTAGCTGCGGATATAGCAAACACGAGGAATACGATTAATTAATGAGACGCTGACACGTAACTGGATGCAGCTACGTGGATGCAACGTTCCATCGTGGTCAATGCGTTCTGTTGGCACGCGTAAACGCATCTCGAATGGAACGTGCGGATAATCAGATTGGAAAGTATGATCCGTTATATCGAGTCATATTTGTTTATTTTTCATTTTTTTTCCTGTTGTTTTTGTCAAACAGAGCAGCGTGATAAATTTGCCCGCGCGACTGGAATGTCGATTGTCTGTCGTCGAACGAACGCAATCGAATATTTGGACACGTTTCTATTAATCGGACTTCGTGTTTTAAATTTTGTAAATTTAATGAACTCACTATTGCACAAGCTTCGCTTTTGCAGAAATTTATAAATACACATGATTCTACATATTTAACGTTAAGTAACATTTCCTTTTATAAAATTAAATAAAATCCATATTATGTTGCTATATGTATTTTTCGGACATCGGTAAAGATTAAATATTTTTTGATACACTGAAAGAAAAAATTGGTTGCTGCAACAATTTAGATTGTTGCCGCAATGTTAATATATAATTTCGATAGGCTAATGCAATTAAAAATTTACTACTACAACCAAAAACTGGTTGCTGCAGCCGATTAAAAATTCTATACTATATTTTACTATCTAAATTGTTGCAGCAACCAATTTTTTCTTTCAATATATTATTAATTTTACGCAAAAAACAATAACTTACAAATAAATAATGAAGAACCGTGTTATTAATGTTAACATTAATGATGGTATCAATAATAATAAAAAATTTTCTGTTAAATATTTGGAAATCACATATTTCTTTTTTCAAAGGAAATTAACAGCTACAATTATAACATTTTGTATATAATGAGAAATAAGCACAGATTCAATAATTACTTATTTAGTGAATATCTAGTACAAAAAAAGTAAAAAGAACTTATATGAGTAACACAAATAAGTGAGAAGCACTAAATACAGTTGAGACTGGATCTTGGTGCCTAATAATTATATATAAATTTCTATATAAATTTTAAATTATTACATTTTCCAGTTATATAAACTGCGAGCCGACTGCTGTCGGATTTGAATTGCAATCATAAACAGAAAGAAAAATATTGATCGCAATTTAATAATGGTACTAATAAGCATTTTAAAACACTGCAAAGAACGTATATAAACTAATATAAATACTCTTATAAATATCCAATTATAATATAGAGATATAAGATTGATCAGGTACTGACAGAAGATCGGAATAATAACGAGAGCAATAAAACAGTCGTGAGATAGCACGTTAATTTGAATCCCGGTCAATTCCGTTAATTTTTTCCATCTTTTATAAGGTATACATTTAAATGTCCTCAAAAAAGCCAATTATCGGAAAATTAATTAATTGAGTATTAAAGCAGTATTGATAAACTGTCTGATTTAATGGATAGAGAGTATCAAAACTGTCAAGACAATAAATACAAATAGCTGATGTATCAAACTGACTTGTCATAGAGTCAATCGTTTAAAACGTTTCATTCCTATTAAGTAAATAATGACGTCCCACTACAAAATGTCACAGGCCACTCGATCGTGTCATCGGCATGCTGTATTCAAGAAAATTGTTTCATTATCTGGTACGTGCTTGAAAATAACTCAGTTTGACGCAAGCAAATTCCGCCAGTAAATGTTAAATAAAGAACAGATGACAATATCATAAATTAAATGCTAAATCTATAATTATATAAGCTTTTACTTCTGTAAAAAATGTACGTATAATAAATAAATGTCTTAAAACCATTAATTAGATACATGGTAAATTTGTGGATATATACTAACAAATCTTATTTGATTAAATAAACTTATATAATAATCAAATTAAAGCTTTTTAAATAAATTATTATATATAAAGTAAACAGCTATATATATTATGTATACGTATATGTAGAGAAATTTATAATTCGAAAAAATAAGAATGTGTGTGTGGTAATAAATTTATAGGAAATTTCGGTAAAGATTTTTGATAGACATTAATTTTTTTGACATGCAGTTTGAACCTTTTTGTATGCAAAATCGATGGCATAAAATAAAATGACAGAACGTGGAAAAGATTTTCAAAGGTCGAAAATTTGGATTGACATTCCGGAAATTTTGCCCATCATTCACTGCACGACAATACATTAGCGGAAAATGCAACGGACGGATTAAACGCGATCGCCGTGCATCAAGTCGATGTAATAACAGCAGGTTCGTGGTGGCGGCGATGCATTTACGCTATGGAGAAAAGCGGCAAAATACTCGCGTTGAATAATGCAAGGCAAACGGAAGAGAGAAAGAGAGAGAAAGAGAAACAGGGAACGAGAGAAAAAGAGGTAGAAAGAGTCGCATCTCGTATTTGTACAACTGATCATTGAATATTTAGTGACGTGTTTATCCGATTCATGATCTCGCGTTTTGAACTGCATCACGTTCGCTTTGGCGTATTGCAAATGCTACCAAACTCGCTCGTATTTGTCGAATTATCGTGCGTCTCTGCGTATACGTTAAATTTCTCGCAAGTTGCCATTTACTCGAATTGAAAAGAGTCCATTGGCATAAATGGAAGAGGAATAGATGTGAAGTGAAGCTATTCTCAACGGTGGCTTTCTCGTGATCGCTCAGAATCGCCCTTTTGAATTGCGCTACGATTTTGTAAATATCTGTTTTCCAATAGTGTATAGTTATCATACAGATCATAACAAATATTTGTAAATAACATATATACTGATGTGGAAATAAAATCCGCGCCGAATTGTTTGGTCTAGTTGCTGTGCTACTACGTTTTAATATTCTCGAAAAAGAGTCGAATTGGGAGATTTAAATGTTGTTTCGTTTGAAATGCCAGAGGAGGGGGGAGGGGGGGTTGGGAGGCTTTAAAATCTGTCACTGAATGTTATGAGTAAGTCACAGAAAAAAATATTTTTGACTGCGTCATTACGACTATGCTATTCGTTATCAAAAATATCGGGGGGATCGATCTGGGGATCGCCGATAATGCTGCGGATGTTGGCGATCGTTTCGGTCATAACGTTATAGAAACAGCCATGTGTGCTTTCGTCTCTTATCTTCTCTTTCCAACCTTTTTACCCCTCTTCTTCGTCGTGCATTCGGATATTAAAGTTTGTTCATCGTGATTTCATATTCAGGGTGTGCCTCTAGGCCAATGTTTGCATCATTTTGGATTCCTCCTACTACGCGTCCTCCTCTTCTTTCAGCCCTGGACCATCCTACAACCAACCTCTCTTATTCTCGTTGTCACTCATCTTTTCAATCGCGATATCGCCGGATTCGCGAGATGGAGAAGGGGGATTGTCCTTTGATTTCACTGGTGCTTTAACTCTGCCATCTAGCTCTTCAAAAAATCGACTGTACAGTTATTGAAAATTAAGTGTCTATTTATGAACTTCGGAAATAAGCCGGTGATGTGAATAGAAGAAAAGTTTTTACAAGACATCTTTCCTTTAAAAACCCTCAACCTTTCTCTTTCGCTGTATGCATTTAATTATAAGTAAAATCTCTAATTACAAACATACATTATGTATGTAACGGTTTTTGGTAACATCGCATATGTTTTGCTTTTTTCTCTGCAACGGTGTTTATTAAACGAGTGTATATATAG
The DNA here is from genome assembly GCF_001594115.1 of Trachymyrmex septentrionalis. Classification (NCBI taxonomy): domain Eukaryota; kingdom Metazoa; phylum Arthropoda; class Insecta; order Hymenoptera; family Formicidae; genus Trachymyrmex; species Trachymyrmex septentrionalis. The sequence goes on from NW_017305180.1 coordinate 5,703,563, forward strand.
CGTGCGTGATGAAGAGACATTTCATAGCAAACTGATGCATATTTGCGGAACTGCCAGCTATACGATATATCGGACAGCCTTCCGTTGTCCTTTTTGTGCTGGTGATTCTATTAAAGCCCATCAAAACGCCTATGTTTGTCCTCATTTGCATCGGACCGCGAGTTAACAATACACAATTCTAATTCACTGCGCTGTCCGTCGCCGTGTAACGACATTATCGAGCGCCGTCCGCGCCTTCCCTATATAGCATAATTTCCATGTTGCACTCTGTTCGTCGCTTCTGCATTGACGTTCCATCTATTCCTTTCCAGATATGGTCGGTATGCTTTGGAATATTACCTATTCGGAATATCACCTCCATATGACCTATTTACATGCGCCAAAGGCCTTTTCGAAAGGGTTGTTGGGAGATTCAGGATACATTACGGTACAAAGATGCCAAGATCCGAAGTAATTTACGGAGATATTCCAAGAAACAGAATTTTTTTACTTGCTGGCACACACATATCCTTATGCGTTTTAAATATCAATTCGCATAGTCCTCGTGCCAGCGTCGGTCTCGCTTATCTCCAAGACATCATGCAAAATTTAGTCTTGTCCGAGCTCGTTGCATAAGAATCGTTCATTTCCTCGTGGAGTTATGTATGCCCAAAGAGAAGTCTCGGGAATCGGTTTCAGCTGCGAGAGTTTAAATTTTAAGGCGACTAAAATTGTAGCGCAAACATCGACTGCAACGAAGGCTGTACCTACACCTCTTGGAAAATGGATTTCTCTATTCTTGTTTCGTCACGCGTCACTGAATTGTTCTCTGCGTTTATTTATTGTAGTAGTAAAAGTTTATCGCTGTTGAACAATTGGAATTTCTTTTCCAAATATATCAAGACAGTTAATTTAAATTGGTGAATGTTTTTGGCAATGAAGTATCTTAAATCGGTAAATGCACGCAAAGCAAAGAAGATCGACGATATTTTTTAAATAACAAAAACTGCCGTAAATTTATTAAAAAATTTATTTAAAAAATATAATATTTGTTTTATTATATTGTTAAGAACTGAAAATTTATTACACTGTTCTTGCTTACCAAAAGATTCATTATATCGATTTTAATTATACTATGTGATGAATAATTGTAATATTTATACAAATTTTATTTCATTAAGATATTTTTTACTAATATGAAAATTATTTACATAAATCATGTCAATCTTTTGGTGAACAAGAACAATATAATACATTTTCAGTTTCTTAACAATATAATAAAACAAATATTATATTTTTTAATAATTCTACTGCAGCTTTTGTTACTAAAAAAAAAAATGTTACATTGTTACATGTTTCAATTCAAATTATTCTAGTTGACTTGAAATCATATTTCTTTTTTAAGACGATGTCTCCAGGTGTTTTCTGTATTTCGTCACAAATTGAATCGTTGCGAGAAATTTTCTCGATTTCGCGTGAAAGAATAGCGAGGAGGTGTTTACCTTTTTGATCCAGCTTTTCCAGAGGTCTCGATCCCAAGGATGATGGAAGCCCAGATACAGATGCCTGGTTTCGCGACGGTGACTCTCTTCAGGGTGTTGGCTCACATGGCACTGTTGAGTGACCCTGGGAAACCCAGTGACACGCAAAACGAGTTTGCCCAGACGTGACGGCGCATAGCATACCGCGCCACCTCCGCCGCTCAGTTCCATCCATTCTGCTCGTGATTCCGGACAAGCTGAGGGAAAACGCGTTTGTCTCGTTATTTATCAGTCCTTTGATAAATTGGGAGTATGTATGAGCGCGGTTACGACGACACCGCGCCGTCGTGAGAAGTGTCACAGGGATAGATAGATAGATAAAGGTGTTTATTATAGTATTGTAAAACAAACCCTCTAAGGGGTCTACATAAAAATAAAATAAAAAAAGTGTAGGAACAAAAATATACAAATAATGGAAACAATACAGTAAAAAGTAATATTAATAAAAATAAAATATAAAAATAAACTTTTTTATAAAGCTCGAGAAATGTTACAGAGTGAGATGGGAATGAGAAGCTGCAACAAAATTGAAATTAAGAAAAGAAAAAGAGAAAAAAAAGAAAAAAAAAAGATAAAGAGAAGTTAAAATAAAAGTTAAAATAAAAATCCGTCTCAGAGCAAGTGGAAAAACACAAAGTAAAATATTTTCCCGTATAATAATAGAAGAAATGTAAATAAAACATCTCATTTTTAATTATCACAAGAAAATTTTGTAATCCTAATTTGTGACAGTTTCTCAATTAAATTGCTTATGAAAAATTACCAGTACGGGATGATATCAAAGTGGTCATCGTTTTTTTTTTTCGTTTGTATCGGTTAACAAAAGCAATTTTTGACACGAGTGCATTCTTCCGATAAACATTTACTTTAGGCATATTGATATGTGTTAGGCGCGTATCAACATGAAGTTTCAACGCTTCGAATTTCGAATTTCTACGTGCTCGACATGTTTTAGGCGCGCGTGGCGGAGGGACGACTCCATTTCTTGCCCCGAGAGACCAATGGCGGGGTCTAATTACGTTGAGCTACGCCGAGAATGCCGGACGGTCATTGATATTCCGATGACGGCCAGTTACATTCCACGGCGTCGGCTTTCAGGGAACATCCATCACCGACCGGTACACTCTCGCAGATACAAACGCCATTGGGTATTATCGAATTTTTGCCCTTCTCCCGGGAAAAACAGTACTAGACGCTTCCGGCGATCCGATACAAAATATTCGGAACGATAGATCACAAAATACCGGAGAGAGCGACGCTCCACAAACAGATGCTCGTACGATTATAGGATTAGATTCAAGTGGAAAATTCTTTTTGGGAATCTCAAGAGATCTCGTTTCAATTAATAGAGTTAATAAAACGTTATGACCCAGTCGACATCAAATAAAAGTAATATACCATCTATCACAATAAAAATATTTTATATTTGTGTTGAAAATAGTTTACTCGTAGTTGCTAAAAATCTGTGTTGAATTTTTAAGATACTTAAGTATTAATTTCATTTATTATGATTATGTTATTTAGATCTTTTGTGTTAAATTGATATTCAATATTACTTAGTGTTAAAATAACATAATTTATGAGTAAATAAATCAATAACATAAAAATGTGTTTTAAAATAAAAATTTTAAGATAAATAAATAAAATACGTTAATTTAATACGTGTTAATTTAACATATATCATAAATGTTAATTTGACTGAAAAATATACTTCCATAGTTTGCTTACAAATTGTCAGTGTTATGTTTTTTGTGGCAATTTTATTTATATAATATTTGTGTTACTTTCTAACACATTTATATTATGTTAAACAAAAATTTAAGTAGATTGTTTGTCACGTGAAGTATATTTTTAACACAAATTTTCTAACTGCGTATGTTATAATTTTGCACTCAACTGTTACGTAACACCATACGTTATATTATATTTATAGGCACGTATTTTTACTCGTATTCAGAACGCGATGTTAGCATTTATTTAGCATAATTTACGTTACGTATATATACTATAGAATTTTAGACATAAAAGCGCGTTTTGAATACGAGCAAATATTGTTGAATGCGAAATTATAACGTAGATTATGTGTTACTTTTAGTTGGTATTGACTGGGAAGATTCTTGAATTCTGTAATTTGTGAATCACAAATCTTGCGAGTTATGCTTAATGAAAATATTTCTCTATCTTAATGTTACTATCATAATGTTACGTAACTATTATTATTTATCTTATAACTAGTAAGTATATTACTACTACTAGTAGTATATTATATATATATATATATATATATGGCTAAAATGACTTTACAAGAGCTTTGTAATACATATTTCTCTCCTTTATCATCATCTTTCCTCCTTCGTGCTTTCTACCTGAGACATAACAAGACTGAAGAACCAAGTCTTATCTCTACATAATCCTTATCCCTAGCTCGTGCATCCTCATGTTCTTCTCTTGTAGCTTCTGCATACACAAATGCAACCGTCATTAATCCGAATAATTTATTTTGAATAATATAAAGATTAATAAAAGCGCAATAGATTTTTAAATAATTTTTGTTATTTTCAGCGGAAATTAAAAATATAATACAATAGCTTGTTACATTATTCCATAAAATGCGGAGCGAGAACGGTCCGTGTTTTCCTATTGGTCTCGAATTGCGGTGCCAAGCGTTGGAAAATAGTTGAGGCTGGCAATACTTTGTTTCAGTTGTTAAGCGATACGGCGTACGCGGTTGGCATCGTTTCACAATAAGACTGCTATGCTGCTGTACAACTAATTTCCGGGGCTGGTTCCAAAACTAAACACCCCAAGAAGTTCTTGCTAGTAGCTCATTAAGTTAGATTCTAACAAGTTTAACGTATTTTGTTAACTTTATGTAGGACGAATAGAATGAACACTTAAAATAGATAAATTAAGCAATTTCATTTTACATGAAACCACAATTTTTTACAAAAAATAAAAATTTCTAAAAATTTTAATACTATCAAGTATAAAAATGTTTAAATATTAAATAAGCAAATACGTTTAAATATTAAATAAGCAAATATTTTAAATATCTCCAAAAAAAATGCGCAGCTAATTATAAGCAATGATTTTATGAAATTGTTTAATATAAAAATTTAATAATGAACTTTTTGCTCTCTCTCTATATATATATATATATACATATATACATATACGTATGCATTTGAAATTTTTAAATTCTTTAGATTACTAAACCACAGATACAGAAGGAAGAGGATCGTTAAATCCATAACGTGAGGTCAATGGCACTAAGAGAAGTCAGAGAAATTGCCGAATATTCGTTTCCGAATCGTAGGATTTCAAGCAATTCCTAATTGAAGCCAACGGTAGCCGCAACTTAAATCAGCAAATGCCGGCGAGGCTGGTCAGTTTCTGGAATAGCCGCCATTCTGCGTCCATGCTAGATTGTGGTTCCATTTGCAAGATACGTATCGAGCAGTGGGCAATTTCCTAACAGCGATGCACAGGGTGTATACAAAGTCCCCGCGCATTCTCGTGAAATCGGTGGCTGTTACGATAAATTAAACGTTATCGGATCGCGAAAAATATAATAAGAATCTTAAAAACGTTTTATCCCATTATTTATATTTTCTAAGATTCCTTAGATATTCGGATTGTTTGAAAATATAAATCTAGTTCAGGGCTTCCCAAACTTACATAGATCGTGACCCACTTTTAAAAATGGCAAACATCTGCAACTTATTTAGCTTAAATATATATATATATGAAAAAATTAATTATTTATTTATATTATGTACTTTATTTATACCACTATATTGCTCCAACTTTTTGATTTTTTATTAAATATAATTTTATAAATTTATTTCTCGGATACCTACATATATAATGTACGTGTGAAGAATGCCTGTTTTCTTTTTCAGTTGACGATAGCTTTGATGAATTTATTTTTATCGATGCAATTTATTTTTAGACGTGAGAAGTTTAATAACATAAAAAAAATTTTGGATCAAAATTGATGGAAATTAGACATGATATTCTTATGTATTTCGACACTTTGAATTCGATCGTCCAAATCGTTCCATCACATCACATTTTTTTTTATTGGCGGAAAATAGCTCGATTTTCCAGTATTTTTAGAGTCATGACTCTATTACATTCATAGTGTAAAAGATATTAAAAACCAGCTCATAAATGGTTCTAAAAATATAGGAAAATTGAATTATTTTCCATCGATAAAAATTGTGATGGAGCAACTCGTTTCAGAGCGTCAAAATACTGTGGCACCATCTCCAGATCAAACAATTACACAGGCATATAAAAAAATTATATATTTTTTAAATGCTTGTGTAATTGTAGTTTATTTCAAAATTTTGTTTTGACTTCTATCATTGCTACATTGTTGCAAATTTAACTTCACACATGTATAAAGTCATGAAAAGACGCACGCGCACGCAAGTACAATTATTCAAAGCAACGAAGTGTGATTTAATTTTCAATTTTGTCGTAAATTCTCAACTCATTAAAAATCAGCTACGATCCATCGATGAGCCATGACTGATTATATTTTGGGAATCTCTGATCTTATAGATTATTACTGAAAAATTTTTATCTGACTTTATAAGACTCAAAAGTTTGAGTACATATATGCAGTTATTAGATGAGAAAATATGTCGATATCAACTTATATTTACTTTTAATATATAGGGAAACGGTATGATAGGAAAACACTATCGGATGCGTGACTGGGTACGCAGATGTCGTCGAGGTCAAGATTGTGTCACGGAAAAGACGATGCTTTACCTCTCGTCACGTTCGTCGGATACAAATCTCCGAGCGATGACCAAGAAGTAATGACCGGGAAGTCCGGTAGTAGAGAGATCGTCTTGGGGAAGTTGTTCGCTGTTGATTCAGCACTGGTCTGCAATGGCGAACACCTGTTACCACTATCTCGAGTTTAATCAAGGTCCTGGCTCCCATAGGAGCGGCTACAAGCGCGGCTCTCTAACTGACGTGATGCCGCGGGACGACCAGGTTTAGCGCGTCGTTGAGCGCTTGTGGGATACGCTCGTTAAAATCGACTATCGGAAGTACCGGCCGCCAGCGACCGTCCGGCAATATTCGGGTCACCCTTGGAACACCATTTAACATACGCTGAGCGTTGTACAAGGGCTCCTATCGGGTGTTGCACTTCAAATATTGAAATATGGTTCATAAATGTCGATTATAAATGAGATAGAAACTAATGGTTGCGTTCAGAAGAAAAAGCAACTTTGCTACTGTCGTAAGATTCTTTAATATGATTTATACATTTAAATTTAGCGAGGAAAAAAGAGTGAGATCAATTATATTAAAGAATTTTGCAATACTTAATTTCAGAACTGTTTCTTCTGTTGGATAGAATAACTTCATTGCATCGTTCCCAAAATTAAAATATATTTCTCGCTACGTCGTGTCTTCTGCAAAAGACATCAAAAGATACTCGAAACTTCGAAATTCCGTAAAAAACATGCAGTTTATATTAGAATGTGAAATGGCAAATTATAATTACAAAGGAAGCTAATTTTAAAGTTTTATATTACAAATTTCATATTTAAAATGATAAATTTCTTTAAAGGATTTGATATCACGAACAAAGAAAGAAGAAAAAAGATGATAATTTATGATAGTGAAAGAAGAAAATTTAAAATTTTTCTCTTCTTCATTTTCAATTTCTTTCGTATTATATTGCTAATTAACTTTCTTCGTACAAATGTCTTATGTACAAACTTATATATCACGAAAGCAATTACGATTGCTTCAATATCGACGAAACAGTAGTTTCTAGTTGAAGTTATAAGTCATATGGATGAAACAGTACAGCTAAGTGGGAAATATTGCCAATATCATTTTCAACAACCAAGTGTATAAATAAATGTAAAAAGTTTCAATAAATGCCAAGTTATAAGTACAAAAAAATAAAATAATCTTCACTTATTAGAAGATTACTCTTGTATTAGAAGATTTTGGAAAAATATATTTCAGACGTAAGAAAATTAAAATTTAGAGTAAAAATTTCGGTTCTGCAATACATAATGAAAATTTTAAAACAACAGGCATCGCAAATGAAGCGGTATACGTTACTTACGGCGCTGCCAATTTACCGTTAAATAATTTCCATCCATTTTCGACAGTATAAATGAATATACAGACGAAATATTGACCATTTAATTTTTCGATAGCTTGAATAATGCGTGTTAATTCCAGTAAAATATAAAAATCGCGAAGCTAAAATTATAAGAATGTATTACCAGACGAAACATCATTGTTGTTCCGAAGGTAATAAGAAATTGTTGATCATTTTGTCATTGACTTCGTGCACCGTACACATTTATAGTTTAGAAAATGCCGAATGTGTCGGAATGCTTCGCAAGGGAGATGATTTAATTCCAGTCACGTTCGACAAAGTCGCGTTCGTTGTCATTTGGCAGAAATATCTGAGTCAACGAGTCTTCGTAGGAATAGATGTGTGCAAATTATAAAATATTATGTAATCTAAAATTTCTAACAAGATACGATTCAATTTTTATCTTATATCAAAGTGTACACGGGATATTTTGAGATAGTTTAAACTGAGATAGTTTATCTTTCTCAGCCAATTAAACGAGTTCGTTAAATAGACTTGCCAGACAAACAAGAATAGAATATATTCTATTTATATAAAAATATTATACAATTCAACATTTATCTTATATAAAATCAAAAAGTGTACATAAGTTTTTTTGAGATATAACAACAACTCGATATTTAAATGCATATATTTTTTGATAATTAAATGAGTTCATTCGACAAATTTATTAAACAAACAAATATAATGTATGTTCTATTTATAAAAATATACGATTCAATTTTTATTTTATATAAAAGTGTACACAACATATTTTGAATAATATTTTAAACGTATCTTTAGAAAAATTTTAAACGTATCAAGTTCGTTAAATGGGTTCATTAGGCAAACAAGATAGAATGTTTTGTGTATAAATGTACAATTCAGTTTTTATCTTATACAAAAGTGTACACAAGCTTTTTCGAGACGGTAACTCGATATTGAAATGCGTATTTCTCAGCCAATTAAACGGGTTCGTTAAACGAGCTCGTTAAATGGGTTTATTAGACAGGCAAGAATAGAGTTTCCATTCTATTCATAAAAATTCTATCAATACTCCATTTATTTCAATTCGCTATATTACTTATCCATGTTGTAAATACAGTTCTTGTTCCACAAGCAATGCCATTTTTCTTTCGCGCGATAGCAACGCGCGTATCTGAATGTTCGGCAACGTAATTGCACGTCAGGACGATAAATCCTTTTGGCCGAAGAAATTCTTGATCCACGGCACGCATCCTGTTCGGTGACAGGATCGTTCTAACAGAAGGATAAGGGACGGACGTAGATAAATCATGATGTTTTGGATGGCGGAAAAGAAAGCAAGAAGGGCGAGAGGAAGATATGGGGCTGATTTCGTAATATTTTCTTTCTTGATAGCTTTGTCTTTTCGAAAAAATTGCTGCTGAATTTGCAATTATTTATAAAAGCGTAATTCAACAATTTTATATAATAAATAACTCCATATATTAACACATTAAATAATGTTAATTTAAATCAATTTGTAGTTAAGTATCACCTTAAACGTCTTGCAAGAAAAATCATCTTTTCAATAATACATTTAAAAATTTTCCGACTTTAAGTTTGTTTTTTTATTTTGTTCCTCAATTCATGTCTAAGATAACATAATTCATTCAAAGGAACGTAAGTTTGGATTTTCAAATCAATAACTAACAGCAATTTTCAAAATGTATCTTAGTTTCTAAGAATAACTGCAGATAAATTTTTTAAAGAGATGTTTTAATGAAATTTAAAGATTTTCTACATCACGCGCTAATTTCACAAATTTATTCGGGATTTTACGAATTACGGATAAAAGAGACAGATATACTATCGGATGATTCCTAATGTTTCTGACAAACGTTTAGGGATTGTTTTTCCATCACAGATATTTGTTGTCGGCCAGAACGAGTCACATGCTTTTTTTGGTCTTGAATTTTCTTATCTTGGGGATTGGCGGATCCACTCACCATGAAACACTTACCCGGATAAAGAAAAAGCCTGGACCCGATGACAGCCAAAGGTCGTCGCTTCCACTGAGGAAAAACCAACCCCTTCAATACCAAAATATAGCCGCAACGACTGTATCCCACTAGATCTGGCAATGGCGATGCGGGTCCTGGCAAAAAAAAAGAAAAAAGATTAAACGATGAATAACTGGCTTTAATCAACGTACAAATGATTAAGGTGCTACTCTTTAGAGGCGACACATGTGACACTTTCTGAGATCAAAGGATTAAGGTTTTGATATGGTCACATATAATAAATTTTTCTAATATACGAAAAGAGAGCAGATTTACTTAAAAAATGATTACATTACTGAATTTAACATTTACGTTATAAATTTTATTATTAAAATTTATGATTTGTATCATAAATATTTATATTTCTTTTTAGTTTAAAGAAAATTTTGTTATATCAGTAAATAAATATTTCACTTTTAAAAAAACGAAATTTTTTTTTCGTAAAAATGAAAATTATATAAAAATTATAAAATATTAAATGTATTATACAAGTTGTTAAAAAAAAACCATTTACCAAACAGCATTTACATAGTAGATAGTATACACCATACTGTAAAAAAAGTTTAGTGAATATAGGTGGAAAACTCAATTGTTTCTAAGATATTTATAAGCAATTTTTTGTATGTTAGTATCATAACTGATTTATTCACTTCTACGTATCGTACATGACATGAAGATTTATACCTTGGTGTTTACAAACTGCGTTATGAATATTCTGATTCCATACACGCATTATAATGAAAAATATCATCAGGAATTAGTAAACTGACATCAACCACCAGTCATTACAATTAAATAGGCATTATGGGAAATTACTTTATTGAACCTATAATTCTCCCAAATTGGTTATTATTGCTATTTATCTCAATTTCTCTTTTCAAATAATATGTAACACGTAAAAGAGGTAATAAATTAGTTATCATACTAACAGACCAAATTATTTATATCTAAGAAATAGTGTTGAGCTTTCGACTTACGTTCATTAAGGCTTAGGCTGTATACTATCTACCATATAAATGCTGAATGATTTTTTTAACACCTTGTACAGATAACGTTAAAAGAAATAAATTTAAACATGTTAAATTACGTTAATTTAATTACATAATACTTAAATAAAATTGTAAAACATAAATTTCTTGCTATGAAATATTTATTTCTCTCTTTTCATTTCTGAAAGTTTGTCGATTCTATTCAAAACTGCTCTATATACTGCGGTATATGAAATTTTTCATTGCATATGCGGCGGCAAACGGCGCGCAGCGAAATTGAGTTACGTTCACAAACAGAAACGCAAATTTCCAGAGAGTTTTACAGACCATATGCGAAATGCGAATCAAAATATTATTTTTTCAACTCATTGCAATATAGACTTTTAAACGTTTTGGAGATGTAAAAGCATCACGCAGCTAACTTGTAAAAAGTATCCGGTGTTGAATCACGCTCATAGTTTTCACACATTTTTTAACAGCAATTTTTCGACGTGTTTGATCGTACAAATAGTATAGTTTTGGTATTAACGTATTTGAAAACAATGTTTTTACATAAATTCTCGCGAGAGTAAAATTAATTTCAGATTTATATATTTACATCCATTGAATATGTAAAAGATGCAAATATTATAAAATTAATATATCTAATTTTCCTAAAAATTATATATAGATATATTATAACTTATTTTAAAAATACGCTTTTCAAAAACGCTTCGATAAATAACGCTTCAAAGTTTTTATAAAAACACATTTAGAAATTGACCGATGCATGGCAACCGGGCAAATATAAATGTGCAAGAAGTAAAGTCTTCATTATCAGAAAAAGAGCAATTATTACCATGGCAGCGTCTGATATTTCCTTGTGGACGTGTAAATATCAGACTACGTCGCCTACGGCGAGAAATGCTCGCGAGCTTTGCTTTACCATCTCCGCGATAAAATCCAATAAATCGTGCGCGGTTATTAAAGCCAGCGTGCGTGAGCTTTATTGCGACTGGAAAATGCTATGGTACGAACAATATTCAACAATTTCAAAGGGAAAACGATTTATTATGTCAGCATGGATTCTGTTATTTTATTACATAAAAAAAGGGCGTAACTGATCCTCTGGAGTTAGGAATAACCAACCATATTCCGATTGTAAGTAAAGAAAAAAAAGAATTAAAGCAGTATTGATCTTCATAGTTACATCTTGGATGAAAAATTGCTAATAAAATTAAAATTGAAATCTGATTATATATGTATGCATTATGTATGTACATATTATCTGAGAAAAGGTACTTTTTTTCACCTATCTCACAAATATAAGAAAAGAAACAAAAAAAAAATATATATATATACAATATATTATATAATATAAATTAATATATTATTATAATACAATAAAATACATTAATTATATAATACAATACATTAATTTATATATTCTATTTTAATATTTTAATATATTTAATATTCTTTTATGTTCAGAGATACCTATATCATCTCAGATCGCGAGGAATCAATCCCAAGCTTGGCTGCAAAGAATCAAAGTCTATTTTCTCGCTAAAATGGATTATATTTGCTATTTAACGCTCAATACCTGAATTCTGTTTTCGCGGACGAAAGTTGCTTTAGGAAATTACAGGCAAGAGCATGGGAACACGATAATCGACGTTTAACGTTTCGGCTTAGCTAGGCAGGCGGTCGCTTGCCAGGGTGACGGCGGTGGCGCGAGCGCGCGTTTCCGGTACTTCCGGCCAGGAAACTCTCAGTCGTTAGTGGTTATTATGGTTAAATATGCTGGCGCCGGCGGCGTCGGTGCAGCGGTGTGCCGCCTGCTAGATAAATTTGCTATTTTAACGCTCAACCCCGCCTGCATCAACGTGTGCGACCTCATCGTAATCCCGCTCCAATTCTGAGCCATGAAACATCAAACGGCACGTATAAATGTGCGATACCGGATTTATAGTCACGGCATAAAATGGAAGAATTTATGTGCTAAGAAAGAAATTTATAAGCCAGAAGGTTATATTAAGCTAGATAGACAAGTACGAGAGATGCAATACGCTCGGCTGATGTTGGATACCTTTACGTTTCTGAATTATTAACAGTAAATACCGTTTCGATCATTAATCTTTTTGCGTTTAGATGTACGTGCCCATCTTTCCAAGTTTCTACATTTAAATTTTTCGTGTCTCTCAATTTATAAAGCACAACTGCGAGTATATGAAAAATAAATGTCGGCGAAATCTCGGATATTCGAGTGTATGATTTGCAGCTATGAGGAATAAAAGAAAGAATTCTATGAAAAATTCTGGAAATTTACCTATGTTTCGTAAAATCGGATAAACAAGAACTGCGTATAAATATATAAATAAATACAATTTTTATTACACCTACATGGTTATTCGGCATCTGGGATTTTTTTCAAAGGTATTATCAACTCTGTTATATGAGCAGCAATTTTGCCCGACGACATCATTTGGTCGAATGAAATACTCATTCAATATTTCAACGCATTTTGTTTTTCTCAAAAATGTTGCAAAAATTTTCCTTTTGTATTAGACACTCTGACAAAATTTTAACAGAAGTTCCATAAATTATTTACGTATAATAAAAAAAAAAATTTTTTGACAACAAACATTTATTTAGAGTCAAAAGTAAAAAAAGTTAAATTTTTCATATTGTAATTAAAAATAAAAGTAAGAATAAAAATTTCGGAAACGTTTACACTCTCTAAATTTTTCCTTGGATACATCTATGATGTTCGGATAATTAAATTTTGATTTTTATCAAATCGTTAAAAATTTGAATTGATGCGCTTTGAAATCTCGTGTGCTTGCCGCTTTAAGCATGCGAGTCTTGTTCTCTGTATCCTTTGTATCTTTGCGAATTCGGTTATTTGAATTTTGCATATCTGGATCAAATAAATAACAAGCATATGTAAAATAAAAATACGTAAAAACACACACTGACACGCCGTTTGGACACCCGAGTGTGAAGCGCGGGAAGTGTTTACGATTGCCAGTATTCCCGGTGTATCAGTCCGACGAAAAACAGAGTGCGGACGTCTCTCAGGCCGGAATATCAATCACCGGTGGTGTCCAATATCGTTGGTTCCAGCGGCGAAATGTGAACACTACCGTTTACCGGTACTCACAAAAACTATTCCGAGTTTACACGACAGTAAACAGAAGCCGTAGAAGTGCGAGGGGTAATTTTCGAGAGTTCGTTCGTGAAAAGCAGCTAAGAAGACGGACAAGTAGCTCTTAACGGAGTAGCATGAAAGTTGTTCCGACTTCTCTTGGATTATATTTCTAAGGTGAACACGCATACCGTAACGCCGTAAGAGCAAATCGCAGAATTGCCTTATATATCTCGCCATTAAAACCGTAATTACGAACGTTAAAAGCAATCGTCCGTTGGGGAGTTTTGCGAAAGCAGTGGCAAAAAAAAAAAAAAACGGAAGAAGATAAAAATAATCGCGAAAAGGCGAGGAAATAAATACCTTCACAGTCTTGCGATGATGATGACGACGACGACGATGCACGCGACTCGCCCGCGCGCAACACACTTTAACTTAATTAACTCGGCTAAATTGCGCCACGTAAGTTACGTAATGCGCTTCGAGTTTATATCGCCGGCGACCGAGCGGCGCACAGAAGCGCCCTGAAATTGCTCATTAATAGCAGCAATAACGTTATAATTAGCAGAGCACGCGCGCGAACTCGCCCATCGTTTCGTGTGTCTCTATAGCAAGATTGCTCGCGAAAGTACCTACTTACAGCTCTCGTGTCGACACAATGGCCAACTGTCGTATACGGATGCTTTGCTTAAGTGGAACGAACGTTTCCTAGGGCTTCTGATGTCGAACTTCAAAGTTGCGCTAGGTCATGGGTGACCCGCAAAACAAAAAAAAAAAAAAGAAAAAGAAAAAGTAGAATACGGCTGAAAGTTTTGCTTTCGTAATAACTGTAATATGATGCTGGAAGGAGAGCGCGATTATCATATAGCAAGAGTCAGCAGAGCGTGGCCATCCATTCGAGCTCATTTCTCCTTCTTTTCCTTGGAAGGAAATCAAAGAGATGTATTACATTCTTTATTTTTATCCAGAGAAGCAACTCTTTATATTATATTTTTTTTATAACGCTAACAATGTAAAACTAACGTGTTTGAATTTGATAATATTCATATAGTACGTCAAAATCAGGAGATCTTGAAAACATCTTAAAGACATTTTAATACTGATTTTGGACATGCGTGTTGCCTAGATATTTTATAAAATTTAGACCAAAATTATCCTAATTTAGCCAAAGTTACTTTATTTTATGGAATCTATACGAAAATATTCTGAAATTATCCAGAACACGAGTCATTAGATACGCTCGATTCTTCATCTTGCTAAACTACTCGGGTCTGCATAATCAATAGGCACACCACTTATAATTAGCCAAACCGTGCGTCTCGTTAATTAATCATCACGACTTGGCGAATGAAGGTTAAGACGACGGGAATTAGATGGGTGCGATTCTCGCAAAAGTTGTTCGCGAGTGCTGGGTGACGAGGAGACGGGTGAGATGACGAAGTGCTCAACTAACGCAATTAGCTTACAGAAGATGGTGCACGTCGAGAATGTAGTCGAGATGTAACGAAATCCGACGTGCTTTGTAATTACCGGGATTGGAATTTACGTGAAATAAAAGTGCGTTAAGTGTGTGTATATATATACATAGATGCATTATATATCTGCATTATAAACGTAGAGTAAACCAAAGTGAATCGGATAACAGGGAGAATCGGGTCAATATAAGCTCTTTGTTAGAAACATTTGTTAGTTTTCCTGTTTCAAATAAACTGTTTTATTATGTTAGTTACTTCCGCGCACTTCCTTTGCACCGGAAACAACAGACAACAGTTCTGTATGTCTTAAACATAGACATAATAAGAATAGACTGCGCATTCCTATAAAGTTGTCGCTATCAGTTTAGAAAGAGGTAGCTTAAATCATATTACTCTCACTCCAAAGTATCCAAGATTTCAGTCAGAGAGAGGGCAAAAGTTTATCTTCACACAAAACTTGTTAAAATACTTATATTAAAGTCAGTATTTGAGAATCTTCAGCGAGCTTTCTTATAACGTGTGAGCCACAAATTGAGCATTGACAGGTTAATTTTTCATTGTAAAAATGATTTTTATAATTTAATTGTTTCTCGTTGTTAAAATTTGAGAGGAAGTGCAAGCGCCCGTCTCCATCGTATTTCTCTCTCTCTAAAGTTTCGAGACAAAGAGAGATTTCGATATGTTCAATTCTTTCTAACGAAACATACATGCTGAAATCAAGGAGGAATGGTTTATATTTATTATGTCTAACTATATATATATTTTGTCAAACTTTTTCTCGAAGTTTACATATTGATATGATTCGCCATGTGATCTGATTATTTATCTAGTTTAACGCATCTTGTATTTCTTAAGAATACCTTTACGTCATAATAAAGTATTTTTAGAATTAATTGAGCTGTAATATAGCTATTTATTAATATAAATTAATGAACAAATGAAAAGTTAATTGCTTACCACTTATTTTTTTACAATTACACGCAGTATAGTTTGTAACAAATTCAAAGTTATCTCTAAGCAAGTTGAATAATATATAAAGACGGTAGAATAAATAATAAAATAATGAATAACAGTGTTTCAATAACATTTTATATAAATTTGAAAAATTGTTTGAAATGTGAATTATTTAAAATAAAAAAAAACATATATATAAGTACGCAAAAGAGATTTCTATAATAATCCGCAAAGTAAAGAATATATTATTATAATTTACACTAACCTATATGAAAGCCGATGAGATGTCTGAGTTCTGGATCAACTCCTAGACGAGCGCGTCGGGATATATCCTGATAACCAAGTCTTTGAAGAAATTGATCCTGAATCTCCAGCGGCTTCTCTTGAGACGCCAACCTTCTGCCTGGTTCACCGCCATACTAGAATATAAATTCATGAAATGTTTATTTGAACAACGAACAAGAAGCAACACAGTAAACATCATTGTATTTAAGAAAAAAATGAAATTCGTGCGGAGAGAACAAATATTAAAAGTATAACAAGAAAAGAAATATACAAGTCTTAGACAAAATTTGTAAAGGGAAATTAAGCTGTAATAAATATTATAAATAAATTTTATTGTTTTATATTAATTTTTGTCTCATAATGATGATATCAATAAAAAATTTTTAATAAAATTGAAGCAGAATTCTAATAAGAATATCTAATTTTGTTAGTATTGCAAGTAATGTATTTTACAATTCATTGGTATTTCATAAAAAAAAACTTCAATAAATTTTTAAAATTGAAGTTATTCTCTTAAAGAAAAATAAGGTTCATAATTTCTGCTAATCAAGAAAATATTTTAATGCAGTTAGATTATTTTCTTATTTCTTCCGTTCTAAGTCGTTTTTTCTGTAAATGAAATATTGTCATGTCCTTAAAAAACATTGTAAAAATTTAATCGCGGAATTAATTATCAAGCTCAATGAGGATCAAAGGGCGTTAAAATAAAATGTAAAGAATAATTGCAGATAATAGAAGCGTATTCTGTATGTAATTAATTCGCAATGAATCTTTCGTTAATTACAGGTCCAATTACCATTATTACTGCTAATTAAAGAATTAAGAATAAAGTAAAACATACAAAAGTTAAGATTTTAGTTTTAATTTAGACATATTGGATTATATATTGTAAAGAGTGTACCATATTTAATCTTTGAATAACGTAAAACAGCGTGCAAAGTTAAAGTAATTTAAATTTAATTAAATTATTATTATAAACGCTTTTAAGTTAAATTTATTTTCAGAATAGTTACTCGTTGTAAATTTTAAATATTGGTTTTAATAATTTATTCAATCTCTGTTTAGTCGTAAGTTAAGCATACCTATATATTAATTAAAAACGTCGAAAAAATTTTAGATTTAGATTAAAAAAAAAAAAGATTTTTTATAATTTCTTAAGAAGGTTCACCTATTAGTCAAAACCCAACTTGAAGTCTTAATTTTTTTATATAATATAGATAAACTATACACAAGTAATTCCACAATTTTTGAGCAATAATTGACTGTACAGTTTTCTTATAATGTGAATGTTTGCTTCAAGAGGGAAATCCCTTAAGGATTGTAGCGCAGAAATCGAAATTGCTTGAAAATAGTAACACATAAATCAAAGATATATTTTGCATAGATAGATAGTATAGTTTTGTAATTTTAAACGACTTAAAAATAAATATGGCTGTTTGCTTCAAGAGAGAAGTCCCGTAAGAGTTGCAGCAAAAAATCGAAATTGCTTAGAAATAATAGCGCATAAATCGAACATATTCTGTATAGTTAGCATAATTTTGCAATTCTAAACGACTTAGGGATGAATATGACTGTTTGCTTTAAGAGGGAAGTGCCTTAAAGGATGCAGCGCAAAAATTGAAACTATGTGAATATGATAGCGCATAAATCTTGTGTATTTAATTTTCCAAATCGATTGTTATTAATACGTGAGGAGGCAGGGGGGAGGGGAGAGCTAACTGATAACCTACTCAGCTCCCACAAAAAAATTTTCTTTAGCTAAACGAAATAAGCAAAATTTTTTTTGTGAGTTTTGAGAGCGCATTATTATATAATTTATTCATTCAGATTTGGTTAAGTGGGGGAGGAGGAGGGGCAGACGTTTTGCAAATATTTAATTGACCATTTTTTTAAAGCTTACAATGTAACAGATTTTCTATGAAATTAATTCTCGCCTATTAATTTTCACAAGTTTATAGATCATGTGTACGAGAAGTTTTTACTTTTTTAGCGACTGAAAATTATAGATTAATTTTTTAATTTTTTCGAAATTAAAAATAGTATATCACTAACATAACACACACAAAATGTGTAATAAATAAATATGTAAATAAAATATATAGATACATTAAAAAACTTTTAATTTTTTTATGCTTATAGATAAAATTTTCTCTTTTCTGCTCTATATATAAATATAAAATGTACTAATATACATATTAATACATATTATTTAAGAAATAAATTGTTGTTATAAAATAATTCATATCATACGGAGGGACTTTTGCTAGTAATAATAAGAAATGAAATGTAATATAAAAAGAAAATATAATATATAAATCGCCGAAAAGTAAGCGAATATAACGATGAGTAAGTTTAAATATATCGCGCAATAATATAATAAAATATAAAATATAATAATATAATAAAATATTGACATTTTTCTTTCTTAAAAAGATAATTTCATATACTTGTGTGTGTTAAAAGTCGAATTCTAAAATCGTACATCGTTTGATTGTTAAAATATTAACATTTCCAAAATGTTTTCGTAAACACGCTTCTATCTCGACCATGTTCACTTGCACCGTCTTGAATTCGTTACCGTTTCGTCAATGTTATAAAATACTCATGCGGAAAGTCTTCATTCTATTTTGGACGTCGGTACGTTTTGAGAATTTCCGGCAGTTTCCAAGTTTCAGATCGGCCGTCAAGAACGGATTCTTTCTGGAAAACTCGTCTGCCGGATCGTCGAGCAGGGCTTTCAACGTCACGTCAATCGTGAACTTTCTCGGAAAAAGTCTCGTACTTTTGGTCAAACACCCCTTTTAGGTAGCAATCGGCTAAACTTCGGCAACTGCGATCTTCGTGCAGGAGTTGCCGCTTCGCTAAATCGTTTTGCCGTCACGACTTACTCACTGCAAATTCTGTCCCTCTTTCAGTATCTAATATTTCAGTTATTCGTAGTAGAATATGACATTCTCTAAAAAATTATGCATCTAATACTATAGAATTATTATTTTTCCCTACAATTCACATGAGTCCTTAATATTAACATTTAAAATTTATTTTAGTTTTAAAATTAACACAGACTTATATGTAACGTTGTCAATCGAGAAATATTATAATAAAGAAATTATCATATTAAAATTCGAATTATAAAGCAAATAATGTAGCTTATTTTAATTTATTTTATATATGAGAATCCCCACATAAAATCTCCTTAATTAATTAAGGATTATATTACATTTGCTCTTTTCATTAAAACAGCTGTTTAATTAGTCACTTTCTATAATTAATTAAAATAAATTTAACGAATTATATTACAATGTTGTTGTTATACTATATTATTCTTCTAGCTTATATTAATAATTTTTATTAAAGTAATATAAAATATAATATAGTAAAAATTTAGAAACTTGAAATTTTAAAAAGTAAATATTGTTTTAAGAAATAAAACATTACATTCTCATAATGTCTAACTTTTTACCTAATATATCCAATGTGCTTAATCTTTTCGAATTACTTTTCTTCTATGAAACATTAATCTTACGGAACGTTAATCTTATAATCTTCCATTGAACAGTAATTATTATTTAATACAATGCCATATCAGCTTTATCCAATTGGCGACCTATTTGCATGAACTCAATTTGCATGATTTTGTACCCGTCGGAATTTCCGAGAAATCGTATTCGTAATAAAACGGAGACTGTCATTCAAAATGCATTAAAGCCATCTATTTGAACGCACCGTGTAGTCTTTCGATAATTCCGTAATCTGGGAAACGGTTTTAATTTCGTGAGATAAAACGGCACGTAGCACTTCGCGAGCAAAGGGAGACATTAGTCGTGACATATGTGCCATAAAAAATTGTAATTCCGGAAAGTGGCCTGTAAATAATAACCCGGTTAGCCGCAGGGGTAAAGAGATTAATCATGCTGCGTAATAAATAGCAGGCGAATGCGGCCGCTTGTATATATCATCGCCGGCGGGTCGGATTTTCTAATTTTTGGCCCGAATAATTCCAAATAATTTCGGCAATTTTGATGCAAGCTTATATGGACTCTTTAATTTCATTATTTTATAATTAAATTATTTTAAATATAGTTTTTTCAGTTACAATATCATGAATTTTCTTGACATGTTATTATATTTTTATACTCATGAAATTAAAATGACGATAGCAATATAATTATAGCATATCGTCGATATATAATGTATATGTGTATATTAGAATTGTCGCTATCGAATAGAAACATTCACTATGAATATATTTATCATCAATTAAAAAAACTATTTACATTTACCTCGAATGAATAAGCATTGCATACAGTACATTAAATAAATAGATTTTTCTGTTTTGATTGATCAAATTCGAAATATTTAATATAATGCCTTTATTCAGGGTAAATATAAATAGTTTTTACATTAATGAATGTATTCATAGTCGATATTTCTATTCAATATCGACAATCCTAATGTATATATAGTACTAATAATACTGATATAATACCTATTATACATAATAACGTTACATTAATTTTTACATCAATTGATTTTTATTCTATGATTGTTACTAGATGTATGCAAAAGATATATTTGTAAAATAAAATTGAAAATAAACTTTTAACAAAATCAAAACAAAATTGCTACGATTTTCAGTATATTCGCTATTTTATCCAAAAAAAAAAATATTTTAATCTCTTTTTAAAACAACTATGATTTTTTAACTTTATTTAAAACTTTGATAGAAAAATGACAAACATTTGTTCTTATATATTAGATTAAAGGCAAATATTTTATATACGTATGTAAAGTATGTATATGTAAGAATACGCTGTTAAATAATATTATATATTTATTTAGCAGCATATTTTAATTTGTTACGCAATACATGAAAAATGGCTAGAAACACAAACAAAATAACAATTATCTTAGATGGTTAATGTTAATTTATTTAACAACATATATAATTATTAAGTAAAACGTAGATACGCGTTTCGACTTACAGAATCTTCCTCAACATTTAATTAAAAAATAAAATACAATTCTATCGCGTATCTATAACCATTAAACTATAAAAAAGTATTGTTAAATAAATATATGATAATATTATTTATACTGTTTCATATATACATTTTGTACACATGTAATTTTAGTATTTATTTTTGTATAAAAAGAGCAAATATTAATACATTTTTAATTTCAAACTTTTTTTTGGATGATACACCTTTAATATTGATATTACAGTTATATATTATTATTGATGTATAGATTCGATATAAAAGTTTTCAACGATTTGTAAAACTAAATACTTGTATATACATGGATTATACAAGCGCAAAATTACCACCAAAATTATTTTACTCAATTCCTGAAATTAAGTTCATTCACGATCTGGGATTGAGTCTGCAATGCACTTGCAAACATCATTGCACACGTACCTAATAGGACTTGAAAGCGAGTGTCTGCTTGGAAGTTGATTTTCACGTTAAGTCACGCGGATGTTTTTTCTACTCTTTTGTAATTTAACATAGAACTGCGGAGCCATTTGAAACGAAAGCTGTTCGAAAAGCAAAGGGAATCGTTTGGGAACATCCCGCAGATAGCGGGAAGAGATAAAACGCTATGACATCCCTTTACTCGACATGAAAGGAGGACTCTTCATTAATGAAGAGAGCGTAATTAAAGACTCGAATACTTTCGCATCGCGCAGATAATCATATTTCTGTGCATAGCATCTCATTCAACCGATCGAGGCATTAATTTTCGACTTTCTCGCCACGTTCGCGGATTTATAAATTAATTGCTACCACTGAGTCAGTGGTAGTTTGGTCTGTCTGAAGTCTGGATCTTGCACCAAGAAATAAACTCTTTACTTCCTTTGAGTTTCATGATTTATCTGTTTTCACATTACGCTGCCTTCGCGTTGCGTTAAAATATTGACAATTAATACGATGCAAAATATTAAAGATATTCAAGAATGCTATTTATTCTAAACAACAATTTAAAATTTTGCGATTTCATCAACGGATAAGGTATTATACAATACAATGTGTTTCGTTTAAACGCATAATAAAAGAAAAATTCGTAATATATAAAGTATTAGTTCTATTGACAGAAGGTGTGTCTGGATGCCAGCATAAAGAATTTTATTCAAAATTTATTTCTGAGTTTTTATATCTGGAAGAATACGCGTATCGGTAGTAAATTTTGATAAAAATTTAGAGTTTATGATAATTCCTTTTATTAAACGCCCAAGACCCGATTGCACCAACGCTATTTTAACTTTAAGCTAGGCTTAAAACTCTCTCTCTCTCTCTCTCTCTCTCTGTTTTCTCGCTCTCGGTTTTAAAAACAGAGAAAGAGTTTTAAGCCTCGCTTAAAATCAAAGTAACATTGATGCAATCGGGCCTAAGTGGAATAAATCAGAATAGTTGTCCTATATATTAAAGCAATATATTGACAAGCTAATTATAATTAATTTAATTAAAATACACACATATTGCACAACGCACTTTTCCAAATATATGCTTTACGTGTAAACAACAAATACTGTCAAAACAATTAATTTCAAAAATATAAATATTCCCATTCGTGTATTATTGTTGCAACGTTATAACATTATTTTTTAACAAATATATTTAATTAATTTCAATTGTTAATTTGTTTATCATGCATCCAGAGTAATCACAGAAAGAAAGAGAGAGACAAAAAGGGCGATTTTAAATACATTTTTTTTTACGTTATGCTGTATGGTAAAATATATTAATGTAATAGAGTAGGAAAAGGACAAAATTAAATCGAAAATAATTCTATGATTAAAGTAAAAACTATTGTATTACAAGAAAAGTATAATAATTCGACATGAAATTAATTATTTGTCTCTCGTGTTGAAGAGAAGAATTGATAACGTAAATTGAGGTAAAGTGAATCAAATGTCGAAAGTTTTCAATTTATTTTCTAATTTATAATACTAGTTATTTTATATATTATAGTATTTACACTAATGACTATTTGTTGTGTTTATTTAAAGTTTAATATTTTTATTGGCGTTCTAATCATATCATATATCCGGCGTTTAATTACAGCAATAAAGGATTGCTATAACAAGTTACAAAGCATCCTCGTGGAACGTAATATCTTTATAGTTATATCTATTTAGTCAAATATACAATTTCGCGTAAATCACTGTGTCATTGAGAAATTAAGTTTGTTGTTTCAATCGCATATCAATTTTAATCTTTTCATTCAATGTTCAATTGTAGTTTACTTCAGTAATATATCAATTCTAATTGCTTATAAATAGACAGTCGTTTATTTCCATTATTTTATTTCTTTTGTTTTTATACATTTTCTTACCGTTTTCTAACTTACTGAACGCATCCTTTTTACAGAAAGTAATATACTGTATGCCAAAATGTATGCGAATACAGGCTGCATATTTCATATGACATTATTATGAACGTGCCGTTTACGCGAAGTGTCTGTGAAAAATTTCATCAATCCGTCTAACGGCGGCGGCTGCGAGTCGGACACTTCCTCACGTCGTAAAATTCTCATTTGTTACGATTTAGGGGCTTGTAAGTAACGTCCGGAACGAGGGTTGGAGAGGACAAGGGAGACAGCCACTCTCTCGCGACCAGTCGGGTATGAATTTTCGCGTGAACTTGCAGCCAGCAGCACTCGCGTAAATTAAAGTTAAATTGGAATCGGCTAGCTCAGCCCCGAAATTCATTTTGATTCCCTGCTGGCCACCAGGCTTTCATTTCTCTCGGCACCGACATGGTCATTTTGCACAGGCACAGTTACTCAGAGTTTCAGGCGATGGGGCAAAGTACATTGTTTGTTTAAATCTTTGAATGTTGGATAATAAAGTCTTCCTCTAAAGAATTTCATTGAGACATTAACTTGTTGAGATCTTTATTTTCACATTAATAGTGCGCTTATACCTATAAATGGTGGTGAGTATATATGAGTGTATTTTAACAATACTGTAAATGCGTACGTTAATTTCGCGTTTAGTAACAAGGATAATTGAAAAAAAAAAATAAAAAGAGCGATCGCACAGAAATTAAAAAAAAAAGAAAAGAGAAAGGTAACCGTAGACGAATTTGAAACGTAGCGTTAAATGTTAAAATAAGTGTCACAATAAAGCCATATTAAAGTGTGGAAATGTTTATTTCCTTCGCGTGCCTACGATTACAATATTTTTTATACATATAAATTATATTTATCAAAAACAACTAAAAAAGAAATACACATTAACTGTTTCGTTACGAATGCTTTACAAATAGTTATGTAAATGAGTTACATAATTATTTTATGTTCTCGTTATAATCGGACTCGGGATTAATAAAAGAGATTATTATACTGTAAAAGAGTTGAAGAGATAACGAATTGCGATTAAAATGTCGGACTAACGCAAAACCTCGTTGGTGACTGTATTTTTGACTTGCAATCGCCGTTAATGTCGGCAAGTCGTTATTCTGGTTTGATAGAACCGATATTATCGATCCATCTGTCCAAAGGGAAACTGGGCTATACCTCTATTCCTCTGGAGACCCACACGTAATTAACAAACTCATTATAAGCGTTCCCTATACGTGGCGATGTTGGTTTGCTGCGGCGTTGATTTTGTTAATTTTAAAACGTGAAAATTAGTTCGCGTCGCACACAATTTAAGTTTGTTTCAAATAAAAATATTTGAAATTTAAATTTTACATATGTATAACGAAGTTTCATGTATTGTTTACTTTTACAAGATTTATTAATTTTACATAAAATTACAGTCATGATGTTTAGATGTATGCAAATTAATTAATTCGATCTTATACTATGTGTACTTTTCTTTCGTAATATATATAATTTGGATATCATATTTATAAATTACTTTTTCTTAGAAACAATGTAGAAATAACGAAGTATCTTATTTATAAACACTTCTTTTGACTGTAATTGATATGCTAATTAAATTTTGCTTAAGTGTTTTTCAATAAATCTCTAATTTGTATTATGCAAATATTCAGGAAATTAATTTATTAGCTTTTAATTAGAGATAAATATTAAACTACGGAATTTCTCGCCGAAAAGTACATTTAGAATCGGATCGTACGTTTGGTATGGAATAATTTTGCGTTTGACTAGCGCAGCGGAAAGCTAAATAATCCTCAGCTGCTCTTGCAATTATCGAATAGTATAAATGTCATATCGAGTTATGAAGTATCGTTATAACATTCACGTACTAATTGAGAAATGGACATCCCACTTTATTAGACTGCTACAATTAATGCTTTACAATATTCGAGTATTAATTAAGTTAATATTTTTCCCATATTTTTTACTTTTCTATAAAATATTCAATTTTTTATAAATTTTTGTAAGTTTTTTATAAATCCAATTTATTTTACGTAATAATAACATACATGAGTTTAACTAATAAATTATCTTTTAGAATATTATGTAATCGTTATTTACTTTAGATGAATTGATCGTCAACTTTTATTTTACTTTTTACATTTCCATTTCTTTTCTATACAGTATTGGAAATTACAGTATAAATAGAATCTTCATTTGAGAGATCGTTTCATCACGCCAATTCGCTTTGTAGCTACAAAGATATTTTATTATTCAAGGTGAAATGTTGCCAATTTTTACAAAATTTTAAACTTCACTATACGTATATGAGCGACCAATTTTTCCTCGTTTGTCTCATAAATATTACAGTACTTTTTCTCTTTTATTCAATTCAGTTTGACAATACGCTAAAGGCAAGGGACCTTCAGAATTCGTTTATTTTCTTTACTGGCGTCATTAAACACCTGTTCGTTGCATTAGTCGAATGCGTTATCTGACCTTACTTGTGTGTATAAACGCAAACACCTGCTGTTGCGAGCGTACGTCGTAGTGTTGGCAGGTGCCCACCGGTAAATTCGTTTACATAATCGGGTGAGTTTAACCTACGTTAAATTAAACGCGACGGGCACGGAAAAACGACAGAAAGACGGTTCTTCTCAAAGCGCAGATAAGTAAATAGAATTACCTTCCTCATAGGTCAACGTGAAAATGTGCACATTCGAGATACGCTCGTGCGATTCTTTCTAGCCGATTACAGGATCCTCAAATTGAGGAAGGTTAAAATGAACTTTAATACTGTCAAAGAATTTTTCACGCGAAAACCACTTCATAATATTTTTATAATTTACTTAGTTGACGGTTTGTTTATTCTTTTTCGGAGTAAGGATAAACGAGCCAAATTAAAAAAAAAAGCGCCAACGTTTTAATATTTCTCTTACGCGTTTATTACTTTAAGTGAGAATACGTCCGGCTTTTACTGCTGTAATCTATTTATCGTCACTTCGCTCACTGCATGTGTACCTGAACGAGCGCCTTTAATTAAATTAGGCAACGGCGCGTAAAAATTTGTTCGCTTAACGAAAGACAATTCTCAGCATCGTTATGATTGACAATTTTATTCCCGCTGCGCTTTTCCTCGGATTTACGCGACTACCGGACCGGTTTTAATTAAAAATACAAATTGCTCGTCAGCCTATCTCGTCCGTTCCTATCACGATTTCGTTTCAAGTAACATAATATACGTAGCTGTAATACAGATTATTTATCCTTTCGAGGTGTAAGAGGATTAGAAATAGGATCACATATCTCGTATGGCTATAATTCCTTTTTGGAAGTACAAATAATCGTTTTCTTACTATTTTGCGAGTTGTAAGTGTTCCATAATTACGTTAAACAAAAAAGCACTGTTTAAAATAAAGATAATTTAAATTAAAAATCGATAATTGCAACAAAATAATTTTTTCATGTATTAATTCAAATAGACAAAAATTTTAACATGGCACATTAAAAATTTTTTTATATATAAATAATATGGAATACACATAAAATGTACATATAAATATTTGAGAAAGAGCATTCACATCATTTAACATTTAATAACTCAAGTTTATCGTAATAAATAAAGTAATATAAAGTAATAATTGAATAATTATTAATATTAAAAAGTTGAAGATCTGAAAATACTTCAGATTTAAAAATTCAAAGATTATATAATCAGTGATAAGATAAATAAGACTATAAAAAATCCCACTATTGTATTAGATATAGGATAGAAAAATATAAAAAAAGCAATATATCCGAGAGTATTAATAGTAATTGATTCATAAATTTGCATAACTATTAAACGTCGGTTTTAATAAAATCCTATTGTATAAAATCTCATTGTTTATTGGATATCAGAAAATCATAAAAAAGTATCTTCCGCAACCGGGGATATAAAGTGCTTTTTGACGAAGCGATCGAAACTTTATCGCGTCTATCTAACATTCTTCTCACTTCTCACTTCCCTATTCTCTCTTCATTCTTCTTTCTGTCTCTCTCTCTCTCTCTCTCTCTCTCTCTCTCTCTCTCTCTCTCTCTCTCTCTCTTCATTTTGCTCTTTTTGTTCTTTTGCCGATACATAAAAAAAGCACAGGGGCAAAATCATTAAGCAATGGCGAGAGCTGTAAAACAACAATCGTTAAACAATGTCGCTCGTAAAGCGATGCTCGTTAAGTTCACCAACTCGTAAATGAAGCATTTGCAAAATGGAAGCAACAAATCATGATTTTAGTTAACTATAAAAAGTTTCGTCATCAATGTTAGAAATGAAAGTTAAAAGGCAGCTTATCTATCATGTTTTTGGGGTAATCTTGATTCAAACGAATGATTATTAGAACAATTGATTAATACTGCTATAGATTATATGAAATCTAATTGAATGTTTTTTTTAAACATAATAGTCTTCTTGATCCATAAAATGATTATTGTACTATCTAAAGTTTTTTGCCTTGATTCGTTACCGTTAGAACTTTTTATTTCATTACCTTCGTTTCCTTCGGTTATTGTATAGCAAACTGTATAGTTTAGCTTCAGAAATATTTCATTCATATCAAATGAATTAAGCAATGTACATTCTTCATAGAATTGATTATAAAGAGAGTTTCAAGATTATCGGATTTTGTTTCAATTACAAGATTTTAAAAGATCTTATTAAGGTTTAATGTTTTATAGGAAAGATAAAATTTCCTTTGCACGTATTCTTTACTTTTTAATTAAAGAACTTAGTTTTTTGTTAATAATCATTTTTATAATTAGCGATAATATTAAAGAATAAATTAATTGTATTAGCTATAATCTTATAAATTTTCTCGGTTTAAAATGTTCAAGAAACTTGATAAATCAAAGAAAACTGTAAGATTTTTATGTAATTTTAATTATATTATTATCAAATTATTTTGATATTCAGTGAAATAAATTTCATATTATAATTCTTACCACAGAAAATTTTTTTAATTATTATTAAAAAATTAAAAACATCTAGTAATTTATAAATTGTATAATCTAGTTAATAAGATCAGCGGAAAAATAATAAGAGTTTTGTAAATAAAATTTTTATTTAGATAAAAAATTTATTTTTACGCGAGTATCCTTTATAAGGATGAGAGAGAGAGGGGGGGGGGAAGAGAGGAAGGGAGGGAGAGAGAGGGAGAGAGTATATTTCGTATGTAAAACTTCATAGTGTCATTTCATTCCTTCCCATTTCGATTTTCGTTGAGAGGAAATCTGTCTCGCAATCAAATCCGAGATGCAACTTAAACGGCTTTCGCATAAGTCTTCTTGACTCTGTGCATGCATTGTTCCTATACGAGTTGACAGATGAGTCTGACGTGTCAGGCCTGTCGAGAGCTTGAAACACTACTATTGTAGGAAACGAGCTCTTCCTCGTCTAGTTCACTCTAATTCGGTGTGCCATACTCCATAATCCCGATGTGGAATAATCTGTGTTCCGCGAGTATTTAGAAACAGAATGGTAACGTGTGACAAGTTTGTGCGATTACCTCGCGAGATCTAGTTTGCGGAGACGTAATAAATACCAAGCTGCTTCGCCTCTAGCCTTCGTTATGTTAATAGAGCATCAAGGTACGTCGAGATGCGTAGAGAGACAATCTTTTCGAAGATTAACAATCTTTTTCATTTTACGAATCTTTTCCGCAAGCAAAGTTGATTACTTCTTGATGAAAATATACAGCACATTAGCCATTATAATAGTGCATAAATAAAAATATAACCACACACAATGGAAGAAACATAGGAAGAATATATGCTGTAAATAGTGTAAATGATTTTCAACTCGAAGGTTAGCTCTCGCTTGACAAGAATACCAAGTATTTTTCTTGCGACGTTAAATCCTGCATTAAATATACGTTCGTTGAATTCATTATTGTACAGTCCGTCTTCGTGCATGTTTGTTCCCAAAGCGCTACGATGTTTCTCTCGGGAAGGAAGCAGGGCCGATGCAAGAAGACTTTTAAATTATTTGAGTCTTAGATCGAGAAGAGAACTAAAATAGCGTAAATCTTCAGTCTTTAAACGTAAATCTCTCATACTTTAGCTTCATTCCTTACACAATGTCGATATTCAGTGTACCTAAATATTCAGTGCATCTAAATAAAATTGTATAGTTGATTAAAATTTTATTTTTCCAGCATTATAGATGTTAACAAAATTATCAATAAAAATCTTAATATACGTGTTGTATTGCCATATTTTGATACGCTTACTTTTAATTCATCCTACGTGAGATAAAAAATTTCTCGTTTGCAGTCCGACCCTGCAGGTGGAACATCTCTCGAGAGATTTCACGATCTGCGGAATCTTTCGTTTGTTTTCATGGATTGGTCCTCTTTACTCGCGCATCGATCTCTTTCGTCGACCAATAACAGTCGAACGAACGCGGAGTTTCGATCTACGGGAATATCTTTCCCGTTGGCAGCGACAGCCTCTCGCGAATCCCGCGGGATTCTTCGAAATAATGCTTGGTTCGTTTCGCATGTTGGATTTTAAGTTTCCACCTTTTCATAGTTTACTTTTACTCTATTTTTATAGCTTTAAGCACGATCGTTGCTTTATGCAACATTTCAAAAGGTATTGTAAAAATCGCTGACATTTTTACTTAATGGATAGGTACTCAGAAGTGCTAATCACATCTTAACAGTCAATATTGTTTCGATAATAATCAATTACCGGTTAACTATCGGAATTACGATGTCTATTCAGGTCAATGCTTGCTAGAATATTCACGTACTATATCAAGAGCATTTGGGAGAGTTAACATCTCAATAAGAGAGGAAATTATATGTAATTTCTCGCTTAATAATGTTGTAATTCAATATAACTACAATGAGTAATCCAAAGCCTTAAGGGAACACGTAGTTCTATTATCGCGAAATAGTTAGACTGATGTAGGTCAGTATTGGTCAATGTTATTATTAGAGAAAGAGAGAGAGAGAGAGAGAGAGAGGGGGGAGAGAACAACTTTTGAAATATTAGCTGTCACGTCACTACTGGTTCATACAATTCTACGTCTACGGCTTTCGCCGCAGTAATGTTATTCTCCTGTGGTCAAGACTTAACTAACACTGACAGCTAAGGATTGAGATATTTACTCAGCACTGGAGCCGTTTATAAGATTCCAGAGCGATTTTCTATATAAGTTATATATAGCCTTGACATTAAAAATGTCATCGAAATTGTTGTTATTGATTGTAATATGGTGACCGTAAATATCAGTGACCAAAAAAAAAGAACTGGTAGATCTGGGTTACTTTGTTTCTTAACTTCATGAGTCCATGCGTTTACGGTATCACACTTTGGTCGAATCGAAAGAAATCTTTATCGATAAGTATTACGATGCTGCAGCAGTAGATTCTTTCGGCAGCCGGTAAACCTTTAATATTATATCTCCGACGCGTTGAAAATATAGATTCTTCCATGAACGCGTTGGTTGTTCTATTGCTTTCGCGGAACTTTGAGGGCTGTCTTCCATCGACGGAAGAATTCTGTTCGCATCGTATGGCGATCGTGACCTATGTCTGTCTCACGTACTGGATGATATGAATGAACTCGAGAATCAACTCGATTATCAAGTGGGAAATACCCAACATTTTGTAGCACGTTTTTCACCACAGTTGTCAAATAAAGCCACGGTATCTTCTTTTTCGTTCATTTGGTGAATAAATGAAGATTTAAATGTCCAATATTCACTGTACGTATCCGGAATACTTTATAATTATATTTTACAATATGCTGAGAATCAGAGTGCAACTCTCGACAAATTTACATTTTAAAAGGGAGAAGCTGGAAGGAATTCGCGGATAAAGTTCGCGAGAACTGTTGGGTTGTCTTTTTGCCACGCATGAAACCTGTTCAACCAACCCATCAACTATGCGAATAATATGGACGAAAAATTTATTTCGCAAAAACGCAGCGTATTCAATACGTCGAGGTGAAATGAATTATTCCGGATTGAGCAGCAAATTGTGTCGTATCTTGTGTCGTATGTGCGCATGAAGAAAATTTATAAACAATATCCGGATATTTAGAAAAATATTTTAGTTGTATAAAATGTATCAATAACACTTGCGTGTTACGAATCAAATCCAATATTATATATTTCTATATGTATATTTTAGTAATAACTAAAATAATTAATAATTTCAAAATTATTATATAATTAAATGAGAATGAAAGGAATAACATATAAATACTGTATATATTATAACTTTCCGAATTTCGTAAATTATTTCCATAAAATTAATTTATACTTCAATATAAATTATAAATTAATTTGTTTTTTACCGATTTTGAAGTTTTCGATAATCTTAATGATCTTAATATGTCATTATATTTTAATATGGCATCTTATACTAGTGTATATAGTTTTATTTAATAAACGTTTTAGTTAATAAACGTTGTTTATGTATTATTTCATTTGCTATGTTTCGTAAAAATATTAATTAAAAATTATAATGCAAATGTTTTTAAATCGTATACATAGAAAATATTAAATAATATAATTTATTAGGCAGTAAAACCAAGCAACTTATTTTATGTTCGCCCGAAAAGACAAGTGATTATAATAATATTGTCGAAGTAAGACTGCTATTATTTTTATCACATTTATGATGTAAATGAAATAGTTATAGTTTTAATCATAACTTAGTAGTTTCACATTTACATAACTTTACGAAAATAAATAAAATTTAAATAAAAATAACTACTAATTTTTGTATTTAAAAAATGTCCTTAACAAAAAGTGCTACTATTCTTGATAGAGGCTAAATATATTTGATATTGCTTAGTTCGTATAAAGCTAAGTGTAATTGTTAATTAACTGTTTGCGGCCAATTAACAATTATAAGATAATGAAGTACCTGAACCGTCTTCGCTACTGAAGGTTTGCGGAACAGAACGAGTACGTTCTTCTTGCAAGAGCATAGTTAACTCGGTATTCAGTTCGGTGGCTTTAGTAGTCTCATTGAGCCGAAACTTCTTTCACCGACTCGGTCGGCTATTTAAGTCTTAGATTCCTTTGATTACTCGCGCGTATGTCGTTATCTTTGAGAAGTCGGACTACGCTGTGCTTGTCTCACGACAGTGACGCACGTGGCTACCTCGATTTTCTTTGAGGTTGTCAATTTCTCTTAAGTAGTTAAAAGTAAAAATTCTTAAGAGAGAAGGTAGGATTCATTTTGAAACTGTTAATTTCGGTAATTTTAGATTTCAATGATATAATAAAAAATAAAGAACTTAAAAAAACTCATAGATACGAAAATGATATATATATATA
>NW_017305180.1:5736736-5741069 GCF_001594115.1 Trachymyrmex septentrionalis
TCGTATATAATACAATACAAGCAAAATACTTACATAAGTCTTCGCGGTTATTAAAGTGTAAATTATATATTCATAAGGAAATAAGATATAATTTTTATAAACAATGGAAATTCACTTACTAAAATAAAGTTAATAAACGTTTCGACTCTGGACTCAATTTGTACTTGACTTCCACATTAAGGAGAATTCAAATCCAGAATCGAACACTTGTTAACTTTATTTAGTAAGTATTCCAATTATTCATAAAAATTATATCAATAATCATCTTATAAATATGTAATTTACGCATTAATAATCGCGGGGGCTGGTGTAGACATTTCATTCGTATGAGATTTATTCTTAAAGCCACAAAATTATTAATTTAATTTTATGTTAGTCTTTATATGAATATATAAATTTAGACTTAGACGTTTTCTTGTACTTATACACACAGAGTATAAAAGATTAAATCAAAATTATATAAGTATCTCTCGTATCCACGAGAACTTCATTCATACTTTACATTTAATTTTCTTACAGAACAAAGTGAACGTAATGTTAGCACGCAAGTTGAAGGACAATCAGCTGCGAAGGCTGGCGTTTACCTGAACAAACAGAGACAAGTCGTCTCCCAGCAGCATGTCCCTGCAGACATCCTTAGCTGTGGTGTCCAGAGTAAGATATACGAGGCTGCTCTCGATCCCCGTGTGTATCCTCACCCACCCACTCCCATTGCCGATGTCCACCCCGACTCCCGAATCCCACGAGGAATTGAAGGTATCCAAAAGGTTAGCGGCATCCTTCGTATCTTTCACGCTCGAGGGACTTCCACTCTGTATAGAATCCGTGCTGAAGCTGTCCTTCTCCTCATTGCTATCCTCCGATGTCAGCTGCATCCTTTCGCTATCGAATTTATCGATTGTCTCGTCCAGGTTTTCCAGAATCTTGCTCTCTAAAATCTTTTCGTCTATCACTACGTCTTCGCTCGCTGTTCGCGATTCAACATAATCTTTTTGCAGATCGGATCGGTCGATTTTCAGAGCTTTTGCATTTTCCTTCACACTACCATTCTCCGGCTCGTTATTATACAGATTGCAACTTTCAGGATACAATCTGGAATTCTCAAGACAATCTTGAGTCTCAATTGATTCGATCTTCTTTAGAGGCACGTCCTCGTTTGCATAGGAGATCGAACTTCCTTCTGACAATCGTTCTTTCTTGTTTTTCAATTTCACATATTTCGATGGCTGCGTTTTCTCGTCTAGTTGGTAGAAGAAATTTTCCTTAGCCGCCATGCTAAAGTTCGTATTCTCGCAAACAATCCTGCGTTCAGGCTTATTCGTAGTTCTTGAAATGTCTTTCTTCTCCGTTCGGTCTTTGATACTTCCGCAGTGACTTCTAGATAAGATTGATTTATTAGTATCTGTTTGTCTGCAAGTATCTCTCTTGGAGATATCTTTTCTACAAGTGTCTTGGTTAGAGATATCCTGCTTAAGTATGTTCTGGTTCTTTCGATCGCTCGTTCTACAGATTGTTTTGTTTTTTCTCTTGATCTCTGTATAAACATGTTCCTCAGGATCAATATTATCCTTGATACGATTTTTGGTAATCTGTTCTTTCGTATCCTTGGCACGTTTTGATCTTTGGTGAAACCTTTCATAGTTGGCCAAAATCTTTTGATTAAGCTCATGAATCAATTCTAGCCGTTTGGAGATGGAGTCACTGGCCTTGTCCTTGATCCATTTTCTCGTCGTATCAGCCTTGTCCTTTTTGAGGGTATTCTGTTGTCTCTGCTTTCTTGTCGCAGAGCTATGACTGGGAATACCGATTTCATACTTTGAATCGCTCTTGAGAATGTTCTTGTCCTTCGTATCGATCTCGATTGAATGAGAACTTCCACGGTGCTTTCGATCGATATTTGAGAGGAATCCAGACACGTTCATCAATTCCAATGTTGATTTGGTTGATGACAATGCTGACGATTTGGCTTCGCAATTCCGTTCTGAATATTCTCCGATTTTCGATTTACTTTCCATTTCCCTTCTGCAATTCTCGCTGAACTCGATACCTTTCCTGCTGTCGGGACGAATCGCCAATCCGACACTGGAGCCGCTACTCAAGCTGATCCTCTCGTTCATCTCCCAGTTTATCAGTAGTTTGCCTCTCGTGTTGTCCTTGTCCATGTTCTTGCTAGCTGCGGCACAAAGACCGAGTTTATGATCCGGATCTTGACGAGGAAGAGAATCCTTCGGGATATTTGCGGTGGGTCGTTGTTTTAATCCTCTGGTGGATGATAATCGACGGGATCTTCGCAACTTTACGGATGATGTAGGAGCAATTGTTTGATTGCTGGATGCACTGGCGATTAGCATTTTAGTCGTGGATTTTTTACAGTTAATCTATAAATCACGTTGTGTACAAAATCTAACATTAAAACAATTAATAACTTCATTTAAATGTTATTAATAATTTTGTATTACAAATATAATTTATTAAACTAACTATTATTAATAAAATTATCCTCTTACTTCAACAATTTATAAATCCTTGATTCTACAATAAATTTTCATCCTATTAAAATTTATTTGTTTTATGCCATCAAATAACACATTTATCATTTAAAAAATAACTTACTTTTTACAAAGAAATAAAATTTTGTAATGTTACGAAATATTATGACTTGTTTCATAGATTTTATTTTATTTTATTTTTTCAATGCTTTATTAAATAATATACAAAACACTCGCGTTTTATTAAATAATATATAAATATGATATTCTGACAGAATATAATGTTTTTTAAACATTATTTTTTAACATACAGGATATCTTCAATTTTTAATTGTTATTTTAGTAATTAGTAGAGTAACAATAGAACGTGAATAAATTCTATTGTGTAATCTAAAAACAAATAATACAAATTTTTTATTTTAAATGTGTACAAAGTGTGAAATAATTGACATTGCGGATTGACAGCGACATCGTGGAATTTACGAGAGTGCGGTAACGATTATGCGTTGTGGAATAGCAAATTTCCACATGACGGAAGTAGAATCGCAACAGATCGTCGGTAAATGTCTATACTGATACTACGATGAATGTATCTCTGTCGTTTTTATGTGTGTGTGTGTGTAGGGGAAGCCCTAAAATGTCACGCCTGGATGCTCGTTTCAGCAGCACTGATGTCTACAGTACGTATATACATACTAGTACGTATAGTAATGCAGTTGGTTAAAGTATCTATGCACATAAATGGAAATACTATACAAATGTTAGACAGATTAGATAATAATAAATGACATTTAAATGATTATTATATATAAATATATATTGACTTAATAAAAAGGTATTAATAATATCTTAATCAAAAATTTCTTGATAAAATTTATCTAATTATCATTATATTTTCGTAATGATTTAATTTTTATTTTCTTCAATATTTTAGAGCATATAGATTAATTCGTTGATGTTTATGATTTTGAGACATAGACCTTGAAATATTATAAATTCTTTAGTTTATCTCTAGTTTTTAAATCCAACCCCTGCCTATTTTTCGCTAAATACACGTCTCGTAGCTAAGTATGATGAGTTATTCATGTCCCGTATCAGAAGAGAGAGAGAGAGAGAGAGAGAGAGAGCTCATACAATAAATCTGTCTCGTCGAAACGTGACGTTTAGCCGATCTCGCGACGTCGCATCACATTGTCGCTGATTGTCGCGCGCACGTCGTGAGTGATCAGAGAATTTGATCCCAGCGGAGAATTACCTTTCAGACACCACCGAGGCGAGATACATAACCGTGAAACGTGTGAAAGTAATCCGCGGGGAACGACCAGGAAGACGAGAAAGAAGATACGAATACGTGTTGCACTTGTGGCTTCGAATCACGTAGCTGTGCTTTCTATTTATCTATCGTCCCGTAGCCGAAAAAGAATTCATCTTAAGTTTATCGCCGCGTTCGCCATAGAAAATTTATACTGCGAGAAAGGGGAAAGGGCAGAAGGAAAGGTGGCGAACTTCCTTTCTCACGAAATGCGAGTTTCCGGGGCGTGTCAATGGTATTATGCTTCGTATAAATTTGAGTAAGGGCGTGGAGGACACTCGGAATGGTACCGTCGATCAACGGGCAAATGTATGTGAGCAAGCGGATCATGAATGTACGTATGGTGAAAAGAAATGGAAATGAGATAGCTTCCTATGTAACGTAATTTTTTTACGCCGAACCATAACGTTTCGAACATGCAATAGCATTAATAGGCGCTAAAATGATCGTTAATCTTAATCCCATATAATTAAATTGCGAAGAAAATAAATAAAGATAATATTACGTTATATTATATTTTCTATTTTATATA
>NW_017305180.1:5741202-5747742 GCF_001594115.1 Trachymyrmex septentrionalis
TATCTATTAATTTAATTAATATCTGACCAGGTCATTAACCTTCAAATTCAATATTAATTAGCTGTTTTGACTGGAAATTAGCTACAGATAGGAATCGTAAACCCATGGCTGTCCAATCTTGTTAACGAAAACAAATATTAACTAGAGAGAATAATCATTAACGACAGTACCATAGATAACCATTTGTCAATAGAACCGTAGCCGCGATGATTTCCATCTAGTCGCCTGCCAATATTATCGAACAAATATTTCCGGCTAACAGAATTTGATAGAACACCACGATTGACATCTATTATCTATTGAAAGGAGAGACCGAAAACAGATCAGCATAGCAATGTTTTCCTCGAGATTCAGTCTAAATATACGTAAATTATTTTAGTAATATATGTGATTCATATACAATTTTATTTTTTAAATTAACAAAATTAAATAAAGTTCTTATTTCTTATCATTGTGCGTAATTAAATAAAATATAATCTTGATAATATTGAGATTCACGTATGATTGATACTTTGCTATTCTGCAGATTAAAATATCTAAAATTTAAAGATTACTTTTATGCTCTACAAATTTTTCGCTAGGGAATATAATATTTTTTAACAAAATTGATTCATAATTATTTTAAAGTAACTTCTAAAGTGAATTTTAAATTTACCTTTGCTTTTAAGAAATCAAAACAAAAATGTATAAATGAATACATATAATGAAATATTTTGTATAATCAAGGATTTATATATCATTATATAATCAAGGATTTATATACTATTAACAAAATGTTTTAATTGAAATGCTTTACTACATTTATGAAACTGTTTAATAGTTAAATTAATTGCTAAATTTTAATAAACGTTTACGTTAAATTAAAATACCGCTTGGATTAATATTTGCTTTGATGTTCAATTGTACTAAGAAATTAATTTCATTAATACAAAATCACGAAAACTAACAAATTATCGTTTTTCACTTTTGTTTCTTAACTTACACTAATAAAAACTGCGATTCAATTCACTTTATTTATCTACTATTCAATGATTATATTTCAATACTGCGATGATAAGTTTAAGTTCAGAAATAAAATTTTTTGAAAGATTTACAATTTCAAACACTGCGCGTACTTGTCGCAAAACATTAATAATAATCAGTGATTCTGATATAATTAGAATCATATCAATAAAGACTTTGGTTAATTTCACAAAAGACACAAAGGAAACCAGCTTTATATCATTTATCGAAACAGACACGTCGATTCACGAGGTAGTCATCACGGACACTGGCCAGAGTTCAGGATTGTCGTATCGCACCCGGCATCATGCATACATCGCCAAGCCACCTGTCTCTCTTTCTACCTGTTGGTTGCCAAAGGACAGAAACGGAAGAGAAAGAGGGAAAGAAAGAGAGAGACAGAGAGAAGAGAGATAGAGCCTGTGCTCCAGGTAGAGGGAGGAGAGAGAAAGGTCTCTTTACCGGCGATCTCTCCTTTCCACGTGTTCGCGTCACGTGTTGTGGCTTATAGAGAAAGAGGAGGACAGCATGATGCGGCGTCCTCGCAACTGGCGACCCTCGTCGGGGGAACCAACGGCAGCGAAATGATGTACTTCCGCTCTTGACGTCGCTCTTGGCGAATAGTTGGAAAGGATGATTGAATTTCGGGAATGTCTGGGAAAGGCTAGCAATCGAGGCAAAGGTACCATCGGGAGATCTCGATGATGAGGTTTGCCAGTCGATTCTTGAATATGAAATTTTGAAGTAGCGACTACTCGATATCCAGAAGATGGTAGGTCCCAGAATTCCCTCGAGAAGAATTAGTCGAAGATTTATGATTGGTTTTATCAATATCGGTTAACTTCAATCAACTCTTTATCTTAATTGTAGAATTACAAGTGGAAAGAGATGAAAAATTTGGTAAATTATGAGTGAAGTTAATTGAGATCATGATAAAACTGATCATTCGAGACTGTCTTATTGCAATATGCGGTGAAATAATTAATATTTTTGTATTTATATAAAATGTAAACATAATAATATGATTATAATAATCCTATAAATGATAAAAACATAATCGTTCTTTTTTAAGGATTATGTGATGACTGCTAGGCGAATACTTACACAATTGTCGCCGTTGTAAACGCAGTACAATTTATCATGTAAACACAGTGGATTTGTGGAATGTTTCACGCGGTATGTATATTGTTTCTGAAAGTAGTTTAAGAGCGTTATGCTGAACTCGTAACTCGACATAAAGGAGGCCATTCCCACGCGTCTCTTTCCTCTCCCTTTCACGGGCAAAGTAGCGTGTTCATCCTTTCAGACCCAGGAAGCGGTCGTATGGGTGCGCCTCGCGTGTTTATGCGGTAACCGAAAAATGTGTCTGCCTCAGTCAAACGATTTGACACGCTTGTACGTGGTAACGCGCGAGTGGCTTCGCAATTTGCTCCCAAGTTACAGTTTCAAGAGCCATCGTCGTTACACGAGCTGCAAACTTGCAGTTACATGCTCGAGAATTATTACCTTTAGTTTATGGTACGCAGTAGCAGTCAAGGATCTACGAAAAGGAAGATTTATGAAAACAAAGCTTTGCCACACGTAAGATTTATGAAATGGAGAATTTAGAAGTTAATCCCTACAGTATTAGCAAAATTAGCTCATGTTCACTGGAGGCTAAGAGTTTATCTGATCTTCTCTTTATCTGATCAATCATATATACCTCGAAAGTATTACTTAAAATGACTCTCCGCTTTTTGTTATGTTGAAAGTAAATTATTGTATACGGTAAAACTGTTCGTATCCGAATACTCTACAATGAAATGCGATTGATATCTCGAATATCTCCTTTGCGAAGCGAATATGATATTATGTTATCGAGTATCCGCGACAATGTCCTCGTTGGCGAATAAAGAGACAAGTCTTTTGTCTGTAATGAAAATCTGTATCAGGTCTTCTCGTCCGGGAGGAGCAACAATGCCGGTTCTGAACTCATTTCCCTGATCTCTTCAGAACGCAGCCTCCGTCAACGTAGGCTATTCGAGTTATACCACCCTCTCCTTTCGGCCTTCTTCTCCATTGTCTTCGGTTGTACCAACTCTATCGCGAACTTCTCTCATGCCGTAATTACAAACGAAGCCAATTAAAGTTGATGAGCCTAAATAGCCTTGCGTCGAGATTTGACTGCATCCCCAAAGCCATTCGTAACACAATAACGTTGACTGCCATCTTGGGCCATCTTGTCATTGCGAGAATTTGCGCACTTCTCAATGCTTTGTTGGATAAGGATCAGTAGATCAAATTATTAAATAATATACTATACTATTATAATAACAATACGTACAAATTGAATTATATTACCAAAGTCCATATATCATTTTCTTACTTTAATTGACATAAAAAGAATTGTTTCTAAAAAAAAAAATTATTTTTCATCATAATAAAAAACCGATTAATCAAGTAATATCGGCAAAAAGAATATATTTTTAATATAATTACAAATGTAATTTTTGTCATTTTTGTTTCATCCATAAAAAAACTTTTGACTATTAAAAAAAAACACCCTTTTTGAGTTGTAATATTCCGACAATTTTATGAAGTTAAGTTAGTTCACTTTTGATATATATATAATTGATGAAATAATATTTATTTAATTCATTCATAATAATAACTTAACACTCACATTTTTTAATGGTGTCACTTTTGAAGTAAGAAAGCAACATCTTCTTATTATTTTCAGATTTTACTTAATTTAAACTTCGTTTATGTCTTGATATTTTATGTCTAATAGATAGGAAGTCATGAAATAAAATATTTGGCACGTTTGGCACTCAGAAATACCCGCATTGCAGAACTTCTTCGCGCTGTGTACGTGTGGTAAACAAGATTACGTCCCACAAATCTTGCCTTTATCCCATTTCGCGTCTGCTAACGATAAAGAAACAGAATTGGGAAAACATCATCTTCCCCGTAGCGTTTTAGTTCAAAGTTAAACCGACATGATTTCAATCGTCGCGACGTTCAGATCGCCGCGAATCGAAAGCTGTCGGTCCGAATAATCCAGTCCTGCCATCGTCTAATCGCCCCTTGGATTTCCTTCCGTGATCTCACTTGACCTTCTTCGGCCACCCTCGTAATCCGCTTGAGTGCGCGAGAACCAATAGTGACCGATATTTAATCGATCGCGGCTCCCTCGACGACCGTGCTCGATCTCTCGATTTCGCGACTCAGTCCGATTTACCTATTACCGTTCGTGAAATATTGGCAAACTCCGCAGCTAGATTAACGAACTCATGATTTATCGGTCCCTTTTTGGCCGCTTCGCTTCGCTCGATTAATGAGAATTTTGCGACGGTCACTTGTCGACCTCGATCTACCACGATATTTATATCTTATAATTAACGTTTAGAAATCATTCTCTTTCTATTCGCGAGTTTCAGCCAATTTAGAGTTGCTTAGTTTATAATAATTCGTGACTGGATAGCTAAGAATTTTAATTAAAAATTATTGTGTGTGCAAGTCTTCGAATTCTGAATTTGTTTTCAAGAAAAAGTAATTCCTGAATTGTCAAAGTATTCACGGCTAAAAAAAGGTAAATATAAGTATACAATATGCTTTTACATTATTTTAAATAAATACTAATTTAAATTATACATATTAGGGTAACTCCGGCAAATATACCGCACTGAGATTTACGCCGCAGAAGTCAGAAAAAATAGAAGGAGCAGAGGTAATTTTCCCGCAACTACTTTGTTACATGCCATTATATTATATTAGTATTGTGTTATGATTTCAGCTTCTTACTGTTATTATTAATGAAATTGTGAGTTGAATTGTGAGTCGATTTGTCACTGTAATAAGTAACGCCATCATAAATTATAATCTACATAAAATAGTTACTGTAGGGCGTGTAAAAGATTTAATGATTATTTCGTGATACATACGTGTAGTGGAATAGTAAAGCATGTTGTATAACAAAATACAAGTGTTTTGTTTTCGTATTCTTTGTTTAGTTTGTTGTCCCACCTGTTTGGAATACATGGCATTTTTAACGAGCAGGATTTATGCCCAAAGCATACAAAATGCGCAGATTGAATTCAGTGCACTAAATGCAATAAATGCATTACATGGAACATGTACTTCATGTTATAATACTCGTAATATATGTAGGAAGATTGTAATTATTATTTATTATTTCCTATACATATTTATCATTCTTATTTC
Source organism: Trachymyrmex septentrionalis (assembly GCF_001594115.1). NCBI lineage: Eukaryota > Metazoa > Arthropoda > Insecta > Hymenoptera > Formicidae > Trachymyrmex > Trachymyrmex septentrionalis. The sequence continues at coordinate 5,746,408 of NW_017305180.1, forward strand.
TTAATAAAATTTTATAAATACATTTTATAAGTTATTGTGTCATCTTATTTATTATGTATTATTTGTAAAGTTTTCATGAGCCGTACATATCCCCCTTCCCTTATAAGTAGCCACACATCCCTCTCCTATGGGATATACGGCAAAAATGCAAGGGTTTCAAAAAATTTATTTTTTAATATGAAAAATAAATATTTCAGATTTCTAATATTTTTTTCATTAGTAGACAGTATAAAGTTTTTATTGATATAGTTCGTTTACTTTAAGTATAGTAAATAATACTTAATAAATTAAGTTTTGGATAAGTGCGGCGCATATACCGGAGTTATCCTATATTAATTTAATTAAATACATTAATTTAATATAATTTATAAATATAAAGAACATATATAAAATAAGAGAGATATATAAATAACTGCAATAAGAGAAATATCAAAAGCAAGAAATAGCTACTCTATGCAAGAGAAATAGACTTTCTCGCATCTTTCGATATCAAATTTCAGTTCAAAGCGATCTCAGAATTCCTTTCAAATTATAACGACCCACTTAACAATTCCGATTTTATTAAGAACCCTTGCGGAAGTAAGACTCGGGCTTTTCCAGACCGGAACGAAAGGGAGAATAAGGAAAGGGATAAATGGAAGAATGGCGGTCGGTGCTATGATAATTAAAACGGAAAATTATGAGACGTAAATCGAGAACTGGAAGTTCGTCGATGATAATACCGTATTCTCCTGCGTGCAAAAGCTTTTAATGCGTAACGTAATTTGCCTCGGCTTTAATGAACGGTGTAATCACTCAAAGAAACAAAAGAAGAAATAAAATTCGCAAATTATTGAATTTAATTATTAAATTAAACTGAAGGACAATCTCTCTTTTTAAAACTTCGTTAGCTTCTTCAACGTAGTTTATCAAACTCGTTTTACTTCGTTGAACTTTTATCAACTATTATTAACGCTCTTGTATAACATGGTACAAAGTTGAAAATGATCAAAACTACGTAATTATGAGTCTGAGGCGAGTTAGCTATTGAAGCAAATCCGTTCGATTTGTAACATGATAGTAAATAATCTTGATTCAAAATCCAATCATCGCATAGATGGCTCAAAGCCGACAAATCCACGGATATGTTTGATATACTGGATATATCGATGTGAGGCTTTCATCTCCGATGACAGTAATGTCCACAAATCCTCTGCAAAAACACGATCATATGTATGCAAGATATGTTGACGTTGTTTTCGATAGTGCGTTATATATCATTTTAACTTCATTCGGAGAGAGACTGACATATTAGTCACCAGTTTACTCGTAACATTATTTATCAGATGATGTTCA
>NW_017305180.1:5747842-5768030 GCF_001594115.1 Trachymyrmex septentrionalis
TTATATCATTTTAACTTCATTCGGAGAGAGACTGACATAATATTAGTCACCAGTTTACTCGTAACATTATTTATCAGATGATGTTCATTTAATATTTTGCAGCATTTTCAATTTTTTGCATAGCTGGTATCATCTTCATTTTCTAGAGCTTGTCAATAATGGTTATCAATAAATAATAAAAATGGTTACTTTTAATAAAAGACATATTTTTAAGCAGTGGTGAAAATTGCATGTTACATGATCTGTATGAGAGACAGCTTTATTTTAATGTCTTTTCATGCGTAAGTTGTCGATCGGTGCTCTTAATAGTTGCGTTAAGTAAAAAACAGAATACGACGTAACACCTGTCGCCTGTCGCAAATACAGTTCGTCCCGTTGAAGAGTGCTCAGTTCCGGCAATTCGTTTTTCACTCTCGGCGTCGGTCGCGTCGGTGCAAGCGAATTTAGGGATTCCGACAACGTTCTAAGGATATTGCCTTTCGTAGTTCGTCACGCACAACGTCGTGCGCATAGTAAGAGTGCTGGTGTCGCCGGTTTAAGAATACCTGAGCGAGCTATCGTGCAGATCCGAAAGAAATGTCAAGCGGAGTCAAACGGCGCAGAAAACCCCGCCGATCAATTCTTTCCATCTTTTTCCTTTCGTAAACGGGATGTCGTGTCAACGCATTCAATACTGCATGTTATTCTGATTAGTTCTCATTAAGTGAAAAATATAAATAAATAAGTGGTCGCAATTTTTTGTTTAATGACCAGATTTGGAGATATTAATTAATCTCATAGCAGCAGATGTTCATGTTACCGCATGGGAATGTTACACTAGGCGGAACATTTCCGTTAGATAATATACGTACATTGTACGTGTGTGTGGCTGATTACGTTTAAAAGGGTTAATTAGCTCGGTGCTGAAGCCTCGTATCAAATTTTCACACTGTGCAGACAGGTAGAATTATTAGAGGAATAAAATCCCATTACATGACACAAGCGCAGCCCATATAATGGATTTAACACGCCCGTTCCTTTCTGTTTGAATTTTACCAAGTAAATCTCGTTTAACGTCAGGTTTAACGTCGCGCCTCGTAATCCCGCTAATCTCGATTTAATGAGAAGGTAATTTCGCGCCGGAGTTATCGACGTTTATGCCCTGTCGCGGAGATCAACCATCAACCCGTCGTTAGTATAATGCCGGTTACGTCCAATGCCTGTCGGGGTAGCCTCATTCTAATCCGATCCTACTTGGTTTACACAACGGCGAGTCGAACGTAATCCGGATCTAACCCCGCGCAAACACGCCACGTTGCCAAAGATGCGATTTCTATCTATGAAGAGACGGAAGATCGAGTATATGTATGTTTCTATAATAGGTTCTATATATAGGTATTGTACAGGCGCATGAAGCGCAGAGTTTAAAGCGGCTTGACCCGTGTCACTCTCACCACCGTTTTATCAATCACGGTATTAAAAGGAATGATTCATTTATTTATAAAGATTATAATGGAAATATTTTCAAATTGTTCCAAATTAAATGACAATATTGATGAAAAAGATTTTGAACCTTACATTAAACTAAATTTGAGTCAAATTTAATATATTATCTTAAATTAAATTATTTGACTTTGCATTATTTTAGTTAAATTAACGAGTATATTGAGTAGGACAGAGGTGAACTATAAAAATGATTAAAAATAACTCAAATTGAGTATAATTTGACAGAGTATAAATTGAAATGTTCTCAATTCTCCACGCTAAATAAATTCTTCGCAATAAATATAATACCCAATAAAATACAGAGAAACTTATCGGAAAAAGTAAATTATTAATAACAGCGTTACTAACGTCAATCTTGTTTATATATTGGTGAGATTATAATTAAAATGATAATATCGTGAAAATAATGAGTAAAAATAATTGACAGAAATTTCGCAAAAAAAAGTTAAATATATTTTTATTTTCGTATATCTCTCTCTCTATATAATTTGAAGCATTGAGTGCGGTTCGTCTTATTATATCGACAGAGTAATCGATACCTGATATCTATTCTAATTTTATTATGATATATAAAAGAAGTCTAACTCAATAGAGTGTCATATTTTGAATGATGTGTTTTTATTTAATAAAATGAATTTTTAATCAACTTTATTCTTCAAATTCACGGGTATTTCGATCTTGATAAACGTATCGTGGTATAAATGCTATTTCAACTATTTATCATCATGGATCATGGATCGTAATTCATAATAAAATTCAGAATTGCATAAAATTCCAGTCTGCGAAATAAAATAGATATGTGACATCATGAATTCATAATGTTATAAAGCTTGCATTAGGTTTTTTGTTTTCCAAGTATACTATTTAAAATTTGTCTTATCCGCTTTCAAATTTTGATTAAAAAGTTTGTTTTTAAGCAATAGGAAGAAATTCAGATAATAATGTATAAGTAATACTAATAAATTTTTTTGCTTTATATAAATAATATGGTATGCTTTTCATATACGTATATAATTTATATTACGCGTTAAAGATATTTCAATAGTATACGCGCAAATTTCAATATCACGAATATTTAATAAAACATCTGCCATCTGTGCCATCTTGAAAAGTGAATAAAAACTTTGAATTAAAAAAAAAAGAGAAAGAGAAAAATCGTCAATCTCGATTTTCACCAATTGATATCGTCTTTAAAGATCAATAAGAGCCGTTTTTATGGCAACCAGCGTGAATTTGCATCTCGCCGAAACGGAAGTGTAGAAATGAGGGTTTCGTTCAATCAAGAGCTCGTTAGAAATTAATTGGAACGAATGTCCTCGCATATTCGCTGCTGGCTGCATGGTACGTTTTAATTTTATGCGAATCGTGATGAAATCCGAGGAAATCCAATAGACGCGATCCTAATTGCGTTTATTACTGCTAATAAAAGTGCAGTGATATTGACACAACGATTTCGTGAAGAGAGATACGATTATTATTTCAGCTTTTTGATAAAAATATGTTATTAAACTTGTATATACAAAATGAGATTTGTAATAAATTTCTTTTGTGTTCAGATCATGAGAAATGAATTTAGATTTGAATTAACAAGAAAATAATTAATAATAAATCGAATATAATAATAAGCTGATTAATAAACGACAATCATGGTATCGCATCTCATTAATGACGATGAGTAGTTATACCGATAATAAATTGATGTATTAATATGTTGTGTAAACGCAGAGTTTATTGAATCTAAATTGTTCATGTACAGTGTGGTTCAAACGTTCAAAACACTTGTATAATTATGAATATTAATTTTATGAAAAAAAGCTTGAATAAAAGTTCGAATAAAAATTACATAACTTAAGATAACCCAACAAAGTCAGTATTTAATATAGAAATAAAATTTTTAACTCTGAATTTTTCCCGTTTCAAAAATTTCTTATATATTTTTTTTAATGGAACGTTAATATTCTTTTCTGTATTAAAAAAGTAAAATGAATATAATGTACGAAACATGATCTTCGAGTAATGCAAAGATAATATATGAATACTAAATTATGAATTGTACAAGACAAAATGCATTAAAAATTTTTCAGAAAATTTTCATAAAAGAATAGAAAATTTTAAAAAAAGAATATTTAAAAAAAAATTTAAAATTTTGTTTTGAAAAATTAAAGTATGTTGTAGTTTTTATCACATGTAACATATTTCTGTATAATATTTGTAAACATGTTGAAAATGTTATTATAATCATTAGGTACTGCTAAAATTTAAAATGCAATTAATAAAATTATTGACATAAAATTTTAGTATCACTCTTCACATTACAATATCTGTTTTCATATTAAAATCTATTTTAATTTCAAATATCTCATTAATGTAATTTATGTGTGTGTATATGTAATGTACATATATGTATACAAAAACAATTCAATATAATTGTAATATTTCCTTTTTAATAAATTAATTTCTTAATAGATATTATTAAAATAAAGAGATATTTTATTAATGTACATGTTAATTAGCATTTTTAATTATATAGGTTATGCATTTTCAAATTAATTTCTCTTCAAATTGCTTTCGTTTGACGAAATAAATTTGATATTGCGTTCAAAATACCAAACAAAATCAATTTATCGTAGTTTCAATGGTTATTACATTTAAAATTTAACTTACCACTTGGAAACTAATACAGACTTGAATTCTTGATCACATGGTTATTTCTGAAATCAGTAATTGTATCAATTAATAATTTTAATTTGTGATTCATATTATATTATAATAAATTTATAATAACAATAAGATTTATATTTTAATTCCGATCGGAATTATTCCAATTTTCCTTAGAAAGTACCATACAATAGAATTCTAGGGAATAATTTCATAATACACATCCAATACTTTAAGATTTATAATTGTAAGTATTAACTTGAATGTATATCAATGTTCACGCTTATTACTTTCCGTTTTTATTTCTAGAAAAAAAAAAGACAATAAAATGTGAATCTTGATATACGTCAATCCAATGTTCAGAATGACAATAAATTTTGAACAGAACTGTCCTAGATTATTTGCATTGTAAATTATATAAGTTATTTTACGATAACATGCAAGAATTGGCATCTCGCGAGATATTATTCAACATTCGATTTTCGTTTGTATAAAACAAATTCCGATTTATTTTCGACGAATACAAATCAATTCTTTCAGTTCCGATTAACTAATTTCAGTTATCTTTTTCTGTCCATCTACATTCAACAGGAAAACAAAGAGACACAAAGAAAAAAATTGAAATGGTTATTGTTAAATAACTATTTCAAATTTTTTCTTTGTGTTAAAATTAATAATTATAAAAATAAAATGTGTTAAATTAAATTATTATTAAATGATTATTATTAAATAAATTAACGTTAATCCAAAATTGAATCTTACGGACAGATACGGGATAATTTCACTCCAACCTCAATTAGAAGTAATCATTTAATTGTAATTCAATGTAAACAGCAATTTAATTATATCGCACAACGACTCTCTCTCTCTCTCTCATTAATATTATGATTAAATACATTAATACATTATAATGATCGAAGGGCACCACTGTTTCGTCTGTGATGCTCGATTACGCGCGTGACGCGCTTTTCGACGAAACAATTGGCGCGGATAACGCGACGCATTTCACGCCGAATCGATAGCGAGTCAAGCGCGACGCGACATTGTGCGTATCTACCCACTACGATTCGAAAATCCTAAATGCTTCGCACGTCTAATGTGACTATCGCATATTACGGATATAATATTAATAGACAAAGTACGTGAGTGTAATTAGAATTTCTTGTGAATTCAGAACGCGCGATTCACACGAATATTATACACACTACGCATTATATGTTAGTCGATATTCCACTTGGCTAAGGATCTCTACAGATAAACTTGCATAGCTACGTATACGTATGCATATAAAGAAAATAATCTAATCGCATTTCTATTATAAAGACACACGTAAAATGTGATTGAATAGTTTTATTATTAAAGGTTATAGCACACAAAAAAAATGTTAAGTAAACATAAGACGTAAATGAACAGTAAACAATCAAAATAACGGATGTGGGTATACAAAAAATTTAAGGTAGTATTTATAGTTCGTTTTTATTTTGAGAGAGACTGTTTTAAGTAACGTCTTAAGATGCTAATACAGCCCTCTGATTGGCTTATGATATTTTAAGACTTAAAACAGTCTCAAATATAATAAATTTTCTACAGTAAGCCATTATCTAAGCTAAGTCTTAAGTCATAAGAAATTGATTAATCACAGTCGAATGTGAGAAGAATAATTGATCATGATTGATCAATTTCTTATGACTTAAACTTAAAACTTAGGTAATGGCTTATTGTAAAGATATAATAAGAATTACTTATAAATACCAACCTAAGAGAGACCGGTATTCATATAGCTTTTTATTTCTTACCAAGGTATTTAGTCCTGGAATTTTTCATTTTTTCAGAAATTGTTATTTACTTATAAAACCTGAAAAAAATCAGGAAATATTATTGAGAAGAGCAAAGCCAATTTCTAGAGCAGATTAATCCCCGATTTTTGCCATGTACTTTTCCAGGTAAATTACGAATTGCTGAAAAATTAAAAAATTCCTGGATATCCTGTTTTTTTCCTCTTTGCAATTGTTCTATCAACAATCGTGTTTTTTGTTATATGCTTTTTGTCTCTTTCGATTTTATTTTGGACAATAAAAAAAAAACAAAGAGTAAGAGGCAAAAAGTGAAGCGGTAAAAAGTGGTAAAAAAAAATAAGAAAGAGGAAATAAAGAGTATATTAAATAGAGATCAGGCTTAAGTAGATTGCACTCAGAAAAGTCAAATGCTGATTGAACTTTCATCGCCAAAAGATATTTCATTGGAAATTCGCAGGCTATCGCAGTCAGGGGTCATATTCTCGAAAAATATCGCATAAAAAATGTACGAAAATGCTATAGTTACGTTACGTACATTACAGATTTCCCCAGTATTTTTTCGTATGAGATATTTTTCGAGAATAGGACCCCAGCTAGGTTTAACGTTCGAACGGAAAACATGTGACGTATTTTACCTGTACGTGAATATATCTGTATCACGTAATCGATAGTGATTGAGTGGTTGTCCTATTGCTCCTCGAAACACTTCTAAAATTGTAAACACGACATTGTGAGGGTCACACGCGGACTTCGCTTCAGGCGCCAACGGCCCGATTTAAAAATCTGTACGCATCGCACCCGCGTCGCATCCGAGTCACGAGATTAGAGTGAAGTTGCCTTCGTGTGCGTCGACAGTCAACCGATCGCGTCGGACGAGAATGTCAGGGTTGTCGAACGCATTCGTCGCGAACGTCGCTATGGCGACTATTGTCGTGTCAATCACGCGCGCGATCGTAGTGATTCGTGTTTGTTCGTGTTTCTTTGATACTCGTAAATCGCGTTTCGTGTCATTCGTGTTAACTATACATGACCGAACTATCGAAGACGAGACGGAGCATCAAACAAACTGTTAAGCGGTAATGTATTAAACTGTGTTGGTGGGGAGGGGGTGGGGGGAGAGGTATATAACTTGTGAAAAAGATTCGCGTAACAAAGATACCGACGTTAGCATTTTTCCCACGAAAAGAACAATTTTGAAGTATCTAAAAAAGCTAGATGTACTTAGACCTAAAAATAATTTTATTGGACTACAAAAATAATTATGTATGTAGGATACTCAAACTGGTTACTATATATAAAATGTCAAAATCTTTTGTATTATTCAACATGCTTAAGTTTTCTATATAATTATCTTGATAATCCAACGACATTGTTTCCAGATCTGTCTGCTTAAACTTTTAGATGCTTTAATTATTCTTTCTTTGCAGCGAAAATTGGGCGCTATTTATATTTCAGTGAATTTCCTTTCTTACTATTATATTCCTTCTTAATTTGAATCAATTTAATTGAATTTTATTTTAAAGATTTTGGTAGTTGGTATTACGATTGCATATTCCGAGATTTTATCGAAGTCCTTCGACTGAAGGAAATGTACCGATGACTTTGCTGAAGCAGGTAGTTAAATACAGGTCCGAAAATAATTTTGTTAAACTAATTAAAATAATTATGTAAGAAACTGAAATATGATGAACAGTATTGCGAAAAATTTTGACATTTTGTTATAGCAACCAGCTTGAGTCCTACATAATTATCTTGATAGTTTAATAAAATAATAATTTTCAGATCTGTAGCCATTTTTCAACAAGAACACAGTTTGCCAACGTTAAAAAACGTTGGATGAAATAATTCATTGTGCTCTTTTATTGGAAAACATCCTTTATTTAACTGAAATTTTAGATGTTTCAGCAAAATCGTTTTTTCTATATACTTGTAAGAAAACCTATTTTCTAAGAAAAAGTATTATATAAACTATTCAGAGTATATATATATATTTAACATTGCTTTTGTTGCAGAGAGAGAGAGAAAGAGAAGAGTCTCGATCGGTCCTGTTGTCGCGACAAGTTTGAAGATGCAGCCGTTATTTTCTTTGCATTGCAGACGACTGATAAGGTCGAGTCGGCAAAGTGCGAAGACACGTCGAGTCGCACTACGTCATACGTTCTCGCGTCCGTCATATCCTTGGTATCGCAAAGCGTATATATTGCATATGACGTATCATGTTATCCTTGTTTGATATTCGCTAAACAAGTATAAAATGTTACATTATGCGCATTATATATGTTTTACGAAATGTAGCCATAAGGCTGGTGCACAGACCTTTGCATAACACATAATGCATAAAGCATAAGAAAATCAGCCAATCAAAATATTTTGTTTTATGGAAAGGAAGGAAATGAAGGACTTTGATAAGTTCATTTTCTTATGCATTATGCGTTATGCAAGACTGTGCTCCTACCTTTATAGTACAATAAATATGCGACAACCCAGTGAACACAAAGTTACGTATGTAACGTACCTATTGTAATTTTCTACTCAACAATATAACATGAGTGGGAAATTGCAACTAACAGGTAACTTGTGTTCACTAGGAATGTCACGTTCAATCACGTCAACTATTTGTATCAATTCTTTTTGTAACGGGCGTAATTAATCCGCATTTTTCCAATTGATTCGTAAACAAGTGTAAGTGAGCGTTCTCGACGATATTGGGACGAGCAATCGACTGGAACAGTCCAAAGCACACAGGAGAACAGTTGGGATACAGACAAATATCCTGCTACCGTGAGTAAATTTTTCTGCAATCTATTCAATCTATGGAATATTATTGTTGTATTGTTATAATTATCGGTAATGTGTTACCGGTTGTATATAAATGCTTACCTAAGTATAAATGTTCATAATTTTACTTGCGTATGAAACACACACACACACACACACACACAAAAGTTTGATGAACAGATATATAATACAAGAGAATGTAAATCTCATCTGTTATATTTTGTATTTGTTTTAACCTTCTACGTTCCGCAAATTTTTGCACAACTGTGTGCCATGATATTAATTTGTGCGCACATTCATTTGTATATGTGTTGTACTTTATACTTATTTTTTTATGTATAAAAACAGAAATAATACGTTACACTTTAACATAATTTTATTGTTTCTGCCAACTTGGCATGTAAAACATTGAAATCGTTAAAACTAACTAAGTTGGAATGTGCAAAAGCTTAATATTGCAGCGACACATTTAACTGCTGAGCTTATTAACGTTACCCTATTATTCTTTATTGAAAATGTATGAAAAATATGTGTATAAGTAATTATCACGCATTCAATCTTCTCTTCTTGAAATTAAGAGCTATAAAGTCTTGAAACGGTTTAAGATTGAATTTTCTTTAGCCAAATTTGATTAAAAATTATTTACTTATTTAAATCATAATTTAAATCATCATTTAAACGTTTAATAAAACTTTTTAAGTTAATGAAATTATTATTAGAGTTAATGAAATTATTGATAAAAGTTTTATAATTATTAATTTTGTTATCTATATAATGAAAAATATAACATTGCAATTGGTTTGATATATTATCCACAATATGAATTCATTGACTTCTTATATATTATTGGATTTTTACTTTGATACGATTTAAGAATAAAATTTTTCTTTGAAGAACTTTGGTTCAACTATTCTTTTGGAAAGTCGACTATTTAATTAGTTAATTGATTAAATATGTAACAAAGGCAGACTTAACGTATGTAGAATATTTCTACTAGATGACAATATTTGGTGAAGATTCGTTGACAATAATAGTGCATATAATAATCAATGAATTTATGTATTAATGAAATTTTCCTTGATAATTTTCGTTTTAACTTGGTAACTATAGACATGGCTTACATTATAGTTTATTATAATTCATAGTATATATAATATATTCACTGCAGATAGTCAAGTTCATTTGAAAACCATTAGTAAATAAGACTTTATCACCTATTAACATCCTTAAAGTATAACTTTATAAAACTCTGTTTTAATTTTGAATGTTTATCACGAAAGTTAGCGTTGGTAGTTTAAAGCAACTACCATTTTTCTTCGTTTGGCTTTTAAAATATGTGAATTAGTAAAAGTATGAAGTTCTTGTACGTTCTTTGTAAGAACATTATTTTATCCAAGTAAAACATAAGAATATTAAAATATATTAAAATATGAGCAGAATAACGCTAATTAAAAAAAATAGAAATTAAATATGCGTACGATTTATAATTTTAGTCATATTATGTTAATAGATTCCATTTTGTAACTGTTGTCGGCTATTAATGATGGAATAGTCGTTACGCATTTAGGATTAGACTAATGGGGAATACGAGTTAATTATTGATTGACATGACTGATTGACATGCTTCACTAAAATTTGTGGCTTCGAGCAATTTCATCCTTTCAACTCGAGCTCTAGTGGCTTCGCGAGAACTATTGAATTACATATGTTACTATATATTCACATATACTAACTGAAACTATAACTAACGTTTAAATATTCATATTATCTATGCATTCTAATCCAAAAATAAGTTGTATACTGTAACACAAATATGTGTCGCATTGAAAATAATTTCTCTTGGTGAAAATATGGAATTACATGAAGTAGGAGGAAAAATAGTATACACATTTCTTTTTATTTCTCTGTTTCATATAATTTGTATTTTTATTTATTGAAAAGCGCGTTTTTATAAACTTATCGTGAGACGTAAGAGGAGGGAACGTACCAAAAATATTTCTTCACCAATGGCTATAGTCCAGCTTTGTGGAAACTAGAATCGACACGTTTGTAAGCGGAAGCTTAACTCGAATATCGATTTCCAAACTCCGTTCGAAGCTTGCTCGTTCTGCGACGATGCAACACGCGAGGTTATGCGTTTATACAGTATCATATAACCGCGCGCATCTCTTTGTAAAATACGCAAAAGCGGAAACACAATTCGTAAGTATAGCACGTTGCTTAATCATTAAATGAGTATGTAAATTACGAAAATCTTCAATAATCGATTTGTCGCGAATAATATTTCACATGTCGCGTAAAATAAAACAATGTAACGAGAGAATATAACGACACTTGGTACAGTGCACAGAAAAAGCAATTTTACTGAAGAATTTAAAAATTTAGTTAGATACAGGTCTGAAAATAATTTTATTGAATCATCAAAATAATTTTGTAGGAATCTTGAGGGCATAATGAGCGATGCTACAAAATATTTTCATACTCTAATAACCAATTTTGTCGTCCTATCTAATTATTTTGATAATCCAGCAAAATTATTTTCAGATCTGTATCTATCTAAATTTGTAGATTTTTCAGCAAAATTACTTTTTCCGTGAAGCATAGTGTAAGAAACTATTTTTACATATGTAAGAAACTATTTTACGTAGACGTCTGATTTAATTTCTTATGTTCTTCATGTAGATAGAACTTAAAATAGCTACTCGTGTAACAGTGTTTCTAAAACTTTTTAAATAAAACATTCGTTGTTTTTTTTGTAATTGTAGATAGATAATAACAAGGGAGAAAGAGTTATTTTTGACATAAATAAAATTTGAAAATCTTCATATGCAAGTTGAATTAAAGAACATAAAGATATGAAAATAAGCAGAATAAACTTTAACTTGGGTAACTTTTATATATTTATTTAGCTTTCTCTCTCTCTCTCTCTCTCTCTCTCTCTCTCTCTCTCTCTCTCTTTCTTTCTCACTTATAAAACGTATCTACTTAGTAAAATATATGTAACTTTAATGCCATATCTATGGTATTATTATGATCATACTTTCGCATATAAAGCCGCTCGTATTCTATGCCACACGTGCTTTACTACGACTTTTTTAATACACGAATGTGTCTTCCGGTCGCATATAAACGCTTGGTTGCAAGTTGCGTCATCGTTGCATTTCCCGTTCATGAAACACGCGATGGATGTAAATGGAACAAATGTACAAAAGGGATACATTACTATCCTAGCGGGTATTCTGTGCTTTGCATATATTTCATATTTCCATTTTAACAGTATAACGATGCACATAATGCCGGGAAAATTTCGCTTATCTTATTATATTTCAATATGTCACGTTACCACATACGAAATGTTGAATTTTCAGAACTCGAATGTAATAGAACATTTTCATAAAAATAATGTTAGAACTCGTGTTTGGTGTTCATCTTCCACATTCCGTAATCTAATCTTTCAGATATATTAGTACCATATAATAATTAAAATATATTCTTTAAATAGGGATTGGCAAAAACTAATATTTTTTTTTAAAGAATAAGACATGATATTTCTTTTTAAACATGTTTTTAAACATGCTTTAAACATACTTCAAACAGTATTATAAAAAAAGTTTTTTTTTAACCAACTTTTTAACCCTACTTTAAATATCTGCTGCAAAAAGACGGAGATATTCGAATTACTTTTTATTATTATTTCTTATTTAGAAATGTCTCGTATTTCATAGTTCTAGTGATTATTATCTTTTACAGACATAAAGATAAAAATCTTCTTGTTAGAGTGCAGCGCGTTACGAATGTTCGCTGCCTAAATTAATCGTTGTACTTTTCGGCACAGATTTCCGCTCATAAATTTTAACGCGACGCCGACAATATCGTTAGAGTTTAAGAATCGCTGGAGACTCGTGGTATCTCTTTGTACGGAATTTATCGCCTAACTTCCTAGGCTTGAACTTTATACGCGCAGCAAAAGGAAACTTGTCAGCCGGCACGGCATTGCCAAGAGAAATGAAATTAGTACAAGTATCTACAATACAAATATAAACATGTCTTTCGTATTCTCTCTGTACATTTCGAAGTTCGTTTGACTTTTAAATAAAAAAATTTTGGTTTATAGTATTAAAATATTTTATTTCTTTATTATATCAGTATATCTTATTATATATAGTATTAATATTAATTATTTTAGAGAATTTTTCATTATTTAATTTCTTAAAATTAATACTTGTAGTTGTTACATAAATCTCGTATCAAAAAGTGACAGGCAAGATGTTCAAAATAAAGTATTATATTTTGAAACGTACATGAATCATTAATCATACTAGAGATCAAGGAGTTGTGACAGTGTACTCAGCTTATTATAAGAAGCAGATTACTTTGTGGAACGTAGTGTTATTAAAGTATTGAATAATTGTTATGAATATTCTGCAGATTATTCTATTAATATATTATATACGTGATAGTTATTCGCATAATATGTTATTAAATGTTTATGCTTTCATTGATATAAATTAATCAATAAATAAAGATGATTAGAATAATAAATTAATTTCATTAATTTTTATAGCTTATTCATTCTTATTTATTGGTAACTGGACTTAAACAGAGACATTTAATAATATGAGATTTAAAAGCTATTCTTTTATTGTGTATTTATTATAGATTATCAATTTTCTCTACAAATATATATATATATATATATATATATCCTATAATAAATTATTGATTTTAATAATTTTTTTATTTTTGTTAAAATATTACAATATTATCTATCTTGCTAAATTTTATATTATCTATCTTACTAATATTTATAATATTATCTTGATTATGTAATTTTCTACATTATCATTAATTTGAACCTATTTATAGCACATATCAATATTGAAATACCACTAAACATTAATATTTGCAAATATTCAAGTTTCAAGTTATTACAACGTAATAATTATCACGAAACTTGGATTGTCGACAAAGTTGGTGATTCGAAATCCTCTTGGAAGTTATAAAATGAATATTAAAGACTTTTCTAATTTATATCATTAATTTGGGTATTCTAATGGTACTCGTTGCAGACAAGCGAATTGCAAATCTGGCGAATTACAAATTTTTCCTTTGCAATAGGCAGCATGGCGAAACCAGTAATTTTATTATTAAAATAGCCAGTGAAACTGTTACGCCTCTTTTTGTGGAATGTTAAGGAATTCCTTTCTATTATAAAACCGATTAAACTAACCGTAAGTTGAAATCTTCGGTGCGAACTTTCTAGCGAATGTGCCGCTAATATTCTTTTTAATTATCACTTCTTAACCGCATTCTCGTTATACGAATGGCTGCTTACGAGCGACTTTAATGGGGAGGGATTTTAATGGGGTACACTTCGATTTTGATGATAATTGCAATTATTCCGCTGGATCGATGAAAGAAAATGAGCTTTTAGGAAATTTTGTTAAAAATCGGGATAAGAAAATCGATAAAGTTATTGATGGAATTGAGGTAGCTATAGATTAATAGTGTTCAATGCAAAAATTTTACTTAGAAAAATATTTCGGAAAAGACTATATTATGAGTCGGAATTTTTAGACGAATTACATTTTGATAGGATCAGTAAAGTAAGTTCAGGAACAAGCTAAAACTTTGTAATTATTAACATGGGTACTCTTACACAAAACGCGAACGACAGAATTCAGCTCGTAGTCGGAATATTTGCAATTCAATGCATGTAAATACGCGAATTACAGTGTTCCAGTAAGTGGTTGCTCTTGCATTCGGGATTTAAGTATTTTGTGACACGTCCGCTATATAAATTCAGGCACGTGTTATCCTCGTCATCACGAACAGCTCTGGCAAACTCTGTTTCGCGAAATTTCCAATAAAATACAAAAGGTCTGATGTTTTTTTTTTATCAACTAGGGAGAAAATATTTTTTATTTCAAGTTCATTTATGTATACATTTTTATGTTTGTTTCGATGACATGCATATGTGTTTTAGTAGTTAATTGAAATAACTGAATATTTTTATTAAATATTTTGAAAAATACCAAACAAACTGAACAGTTATTTTTCTTTGATCTTTTTCGCAAACGTTTGATATGAAAGCAATGATATTATAAAGATTTACAATTAGGAAATACTTCAGTCTGTCGGCCTATGCTAATAAATAAAGATTACAGGAGACATTGTACCGAGCTCTTGTTAAATAAAGACCTGATGTTTCCTCCAATGACAATTGCGCTGCAGTATCTCGTTACTTCGATGTAGGACGTGGTCAAAGCTAGCTGCTCATCGTGAATTCAACCTAACTGAGAGTCACCCCCTCAGCTTTGTGTACGCGCGCGATTCCCTTGAAACGCGAATAAAGCTTGTTTTGTGTGGTACATAGTTCTTCATGGCAAAGCCGATTAATTATTAAATGCTCATGATGACCTCTTTCATTCAGAGATTAAGAGACATAATTCTACATTCCTTGTCGTTGTTATGATTTCTAGAGACTAAATCTCGAATGCTGTATTATGTGTACATTATATTGTATTGCTTGTCTCAAATAGTATTATGAAAACCATTTGTATATTGTAGCTCGCTGTATCTAATAAGAGTACACAAATCGCTTAAATGGAAATCTTTGTGTTACTCACAAAATTATTATATTGCTAGAAAATAATGTAATATTTTATTTGAATGAAATTTAAAAGTTTCGGAACATTTATCTGAAAGGGAGAGTATATTGATGGCGTTTTTATTTCATTCTTATCTTTTTAGTATATTTTATCATTGATAAACATAATTGTGACAGTGATTATGATTTCGTACAATTATAAATATTTGTTTAAATAGTTATATCGCGTGTTTTAT
The DNA here is from genome assembly GCF_001594115.1 of Trachymyrmex septentrionalis. Lineage (NCBI taxonomy): Eukaryota > Metazoa > Arthropoda > Insecta > Hymenoptera > Formicidae > Trachymyrmex > Trachymyrmex septentrionalis. The sequence continues at coordinate 5,763,406 of NW_017305180.1, forward strand.
ACGATAAAGAATTAAATCTCTTTAATTAAAATGAGATAAAGAATAGACAGTGCGAAGAAAATGGGTTGAAGAAGAATCCTTAAGGATTGTTCTATTTAAGAACCTACCTACCAATGCGCAGATATTATACATACGGGACGCATATGAACTTTCCGAAATTCGAATATCTTTGAGACGAAATGGCTCCCACGTGTATCGTGTCTCTCTCTCTCTCGGTGTTCTATCCTTGGGATGCTGCTGAATACGCTTGAATGATATATCCCATCAGTAGATGATACATGTCTGAAATGCACTGATGGATTGCGTGGAATCTACATATATCGATTTTTTTATTTACGTCATTATTCGTAAAAATAATGGTTTACATAATTTTTATTATAAATGGATTTTGATAATATTAATTCATTGCTACATTGAAGCCTTTTATTTTATTTTATATTCTTAATAAATTACGATCTAATGAAATCTTTAAAGAAGAGAGACAGAGAGTGATATTTATTGTCTTTATTTTGTTAATAAATTTTTAAAATAAACTTTTATCCAAATTTATGGTTATTTTGGATAAAAGTATAGTATCTGTGATTTAAATCTATAAGTATATCTACCTAGATCGACTGTCCTCGAAACTTTAATTGTTAATGACTTTTTAATTAAACGTGTGTAAACGTGTGAAAAATCGACTTGTTTCGAATGTGCAAATGAAAATCTATCGATTGAGGAGAGTTAAATCTAATTTGCTCGTGATTGAGAGAGCTAGTGTGAAATTAGATTTAATTAAAAATGTGCAATGGAAAAATCGACTTGTTTTGGAATGTGTAAACGAAAGCCTATCGATTCATGTCATTTTGAGTACAGTAATTGCGATTTGAATCGGGGTGTTTTTTACGTAGCAATTTTTTATTTGCAAACTAAGTATAATATTTGTATGCACTTTTTAATATTGTAAAATATTAAGCATTTCCAAAAGTAACTAAATATTATCCTGTCATAAACTTGCAAGCATTCTTTTTCTTGAACTATGCACATTATACAGTATTACTGGTTTTCAAAACTTCTCTCTTGAGATAATAAAAAGAAAAACATCACGAAATGAAAAAGAACGTTCCGTTCATCTTGGATTTAACTGTTCGGCGTATTAAACACTTTAGCAATAAATTTATAAAACTTTCATTGATGTTCTTGATGTGTAACATGTCGTTAACATGCTTCTGTAACTTTCGTTTTGAATATTGAAAAAACTTTCTCGGAAACCACTAATCTGGATGTTGGATTAATCGAGACTATGCCAGAGGAAACACGAGGGATTTCGGAATCGATATGCGATATTACGTTTCGCTGTGTCACCAGAATATCTGCATTCGTCCCTATTTTCTTTCTCTTTCTATGTCTCTCTCTGTCTCTTACGATTTTTCCGGTAACTATTGCGCGATATAAAATACTGAATGTTTTCAGCACGTGCAATTGCGGCCTTCCAATAAAATCGAAAACTGTCGATATCATAGTAGTAACCATGTGACAATATTTAATATACTGTGAGTTCGCAGAGAAGAGAAATCATAATCAAACGATTCTGAAAACTCAAATCGTTTTGACTACATCGAATTCTAATTAAATATTTTTAATCGAGATTCACAAGAAATTAGAAATCAGATATAATTGATAGAAAATTTTCAACCTACAAAGCTGTATTTCCGTAATAAAAAGATACTTTAATTGTCTTATATTCTTTTATGCGGGAACAATGTACGAGTATGAACGATGAATAATATATTTATATAATATCTTTATTATTTATTAAATAGGAATTGTTGTACACAGTTCCGCAATCAACATATACAATACACATTTTTTATGTACACGATAGAAAACGAAAGATAAACCTTAAGGGGTTAATGTATTCAGGTGCTCGATCTTCTTGCTGATAGATTAAACTCGACGTACCGCGGGTCAACATAGCCAATATAATCTCTTTCGACTATAATAACTCGGTGGCGTTTATAATAAAACGAAGTCTGTCGGGTCACATTATGTCAGTTTGTGATAGGAGAATAATAACATCTTCATCGTAGAACTGACACGAAAGTAGTCTTTTTAAATTTTATTTAAATCATAAATGCGCTATTCTTATCTTTATCTCTTGATTTATCAGTACGTTGCATATTTAGAACGCGCTGACATAGTCGTATTCATCTTAATAAGGATCTGCATTTAGATCTCATTAAGCTCTTATTTAATGAGTATTTTGAACATTTCAAGATATATACATATAACAAAATTAAGTTTCCGTTTACTCCTTTTACCGAGTATATCATTTGAAATAGCCTGGTTTATAGTCAGATTATTATACTGTATACATATTTTACTTTGAAAAATTCAACTTACATTGCATATTACATTCTATAAAAGGTTCTGACGAAACGAGTTCAGAATTTTACGTTTTTATAGAATAGCTTTTAAATAGATTTTTTATTATTAATTTTTTAAATCGTTTTTCGGATTTAATTATTTTTAATTTATAATTTTATCGTATGTGAAAATAAAATTTCAAATTAGTTCTTAAAAAAATCATCTCTTGCTTAATTATTAGCTACTATCCCGTTAGTACCTGCTCGAGTTGTATCAATATACATATGTTTAATAATTGAAAATAAAAAATTCCAACAATTACTAATTTTTATAGACTTTAAATAAAAAATAAGACATCACGACACTTGCCATCGAAAAAAATGTCATACCGTTAATTTATCGCAATTTCAGCGATGTTTTTCGTTAGTTCTAGTAGAATTCTATGCTTTACGATAATTTTGAAACAGAGTTCCGGCTGCTATAAGTTTTCAATTTTGATTTTTTAGTATAACAAATGCGGAAACCTTTTTTTTATGTTTATAAGAAATTGTAGCACTTTTTAGTAGTTTTACAGTTTTTATCAAAATAAAAAGAGTTACGTATTTTTTATACTACAAGTACAACAAATTAAAACTGAAAATACAATGTGCTAAATTCGCAAATCTAGCATGACACTTTTCCTTTAATATATTTATAAAATAATATTCCAGATTAAATACGCAACATTTTTGTTAATAATATTATATAAATAACTCGTATATGCAGCTATAATATATCTCTTGTTAAAAAAAAAAGAAATAGCAAAATATAATAAAACCTGACTTTTGCTCGCTGTAATACCTTAAGAAATACTGTTTCATCGGTCCTAACATATTCTGCAAGATAAAAGTAAAACAACGGTAAGAAGTAGATGGATTGCGAAAAGTGACCAAGACCGATAGCATGAACAGGCGAGATCCTTGAGGAAATTTCACATTTAAGTAGACAAAGTAAAGGGATAAGACGTATAAAAAGTTTATCAAGCATGACGATGAATGGAATCGAAATTCGAGAGGCAACGTAAATTTTTAATAGTCAATTGCATATTTGTAAGGAAAGGAAAAATTGAAAAAAAAATGTAAAAATTAATTATAGTATATTTTATTGGAATGTAATTATACTAAAAAAAAGTTTGATAATAGCTACAAAATAAATGAATAAAATAATTTCAATCAAATATACTCAGTAATATAACAAAAAATAATTACATTTTTTGTAAATATTTAGTAATTATTACTAAACGGTTAGTTGTGTATCATGTTCGGTAATACTTACTAAATATTTACAAAAGTAACATTTTTATTTTATTAACCAAATATTTGATTGATTATTTCACTCAACATTTAGTACTTATTACTAGACTCTTTCTTCAGTGTACAAGATTAGATTTTTTCTGGATAAGGCAAATAATTAATGTGAAATAAATGGCTAAAGTATAACTAAATTATTTTAATCATAATTTATTATTTTTATTGTAATTGTAATTTAATTTTCAAAGTTTTAAAAAATTATTAATGAAAAATTCAAAATGTACATATTTCAATTTAATGTTATAACAGCTTTGAATTGCCTTGCCGCGAGCAATAGTTACAGAATCACTATAAAATATCTATATAAGAAACCATCGTTTTGCTTTTTGAACGGAGGTCGTATCAAGGTTACTGGTGCACATAAGTTAGAAGAAAAATCGTTATGCCAGACCGTCTTCGAATAGAGAACGTAGCAATGCCTCGTTCTCAACCATTAGCTACGGTGATGCACGGTGTGACTCGAAAGTAAATGCATAAAACAATACGAGTTTTTTGTGACATCATTTGCAATAAAACTGGAGTATAGATATTGTGTTGTTTATAAAGTCTTGAGAAATGCGTGAGAAATTCTAAATTTTGATCCAGCAACTCAAGATTAAAATAATCAAAATTTCTTTTTTTAGACCCTAATTTAAAATAATACTTTTTGATTTAAAAGTTTAAATTGGAATATAGCAGCCGTTATTTTTGCGTTATCGGTTATACTACGTTTCCTCGTGACGCCAAAGTTATTCTTGCATTATCACACGTGGAGCAGAACTCCATACTATTATACCTGGGATGATAAACAGGGATTTTTTAAAATCTTTTTTGGACTACTTATAACTGCCGCTGTGTTTCTCTGACTTCTTATTGATGGTCGATGACCATCACTTATGTACGTACATAATTATACGTACGTGTCGGTCGTATTTAACGAACTTGCGAATT
>NW_017305180.1:5768130-5787968 GCF_001594115.1 Trachymyrmex septentrionalis
ACCATCACTTACATAATTATACGTACGTGTCGGTCGTATTTAACGAACTTGCGAATTACATGAAAGTCATCTGTCGACGATGGTTCGACGAAATACGGGGCACGGCACTTTTATAATTCAATTAACGAAGAGTAATATGTTGCGCGACAAGTTCGTAATTGGCCTATATTGAATTTTATCGACATTCCATGTTTTCATTGCCACTGTAATTCCTACCGAGGACCATTTTAATAATAGACGTAATGAGACTTGTTGAGAAGTAGTATCATTCCACAGAAAATATAATTATACGTTTAATTTGGCACCATTAATTAGGACAATTCTGTTTGACCTATAACAAACGAGCGTGTGCGTAATATCGCCGTCATAAATGATTAACGAACCTTTTTCTTCTTGTTTCACCATACATTTGAAATGCTTTATTCAATTTGCTGGAAACATTTAATTCTAGACTCTTTATTCGAATAAATGAATATTGCAATTGTACCGTTTATAAATTGCACCGTATTTCGCGCCACCGCGTATATCTCGCTAATGTTCCGACGAAAGATGCAGACTGCAGGTGCGATCGTTTCCCGGCGCATCGCTACGACCGTCGTGGTAAATGCATTAGGCATCGCCGCGCGAAAAGCGGCATTTGCATCAAGAATACAGGTACGGCGCGCGCCGCGTACGGGAAGGCATTCGTCATCGCCGGCATTCGAGCGCCGTTGCGATGTAAGTGCAAAATGGGGAAGTGTGCGCACGATAACGAGATGCGCCACGCGATACAGTAAGTACCGCATCGTATTCACGAATGTATACCGGGGACGGCGTAACGCGATCTAAAGCCGACCTGGTTTTGCAATTCGCGTGCGTCCGCGAATATCGAATTTACCATATGAAAGTATTGTACTTGTAGCGCAAAAAAAAAAAGAGTTCAACATCAATTAATGATGTAGAGTTATATGTTCATTCGTGAAATATTTGTATGTTGACGTGCAGAATTTATCTTAAACGTTATGCATAATATCGTGGGATATTATCTAAAAGATCGCGTGAAATTTGTACGCGACAGAAATAGCCTTTACAAAGCACGTTCCACTTTTATCAATAAAAGTCGCTTTCTTTGTATTAGAGAAAACGGAAACATTTTTATGAATAAGAAATCGAAGAGTATTTTTGTACTCATTTATTATTTAAGGTATGACTGGTACGGAATAGAGTATCTTAAATTTATTGTAAATTAAATAAGAAAAAGTAAGTTGAGTTTTCGAAAATAATTCAACATTTTTAATTTAAATTTGGTTTGACTTTTTTTTATTATTGTAGTAATTAGTACAACTTCGATATTATTTAATTGATATTTATCTTTTTATGTATTTTCTATAAATTCTTTTTTTTTGTGTCTTTCTCAATTCTAATAATAAGTTTGGCGAAGAGATTCCTGATGATTCAAACATACAATGAATTGGACTAATGGGAATCAGCACGTTAAGTAATGCGTTACACCGATTTCTATTAGCCCAATTTATTGTGTTATACTTTCCTTTTATTCTAATTTTTTCCTAGAAAATATAGAACAGATTTAATCTTATTTAGATAAAAGTATTACTTACAATATTATTTTCAATTCATGTTTTTTTAATACCAAAAATTCTATTATTAATTACTTAATTTTCAAAAAGTCAACTTTATTGTAAAGAAAACATATATATTATAAATTGTTCATTCAGGAAAAGGTTTCACATTTCTGAACTGTTACATTGTTTCTGCTAGTAAGAAATGAGTTTTAGCGACAAGATCAATTCAAGGCTTAAAGGGTTGGTGCTTTTCCGGGTCGCATTTCCTGGATTACAGTTACCGTCGGAATTCATTTTATTTCCCGTCTCGTTCGCGTTCTAACCATCGACTCTCTTCTCGATGAAAATCTCCTTTGGATAAGTAATCCGCTTTGTTGACCAGTAAGAAGCGAGTTTTCGATTCCGCCAAAATCGGAGGAGAGCCATAATTTTGTAAACGCAATGCTTTTCGAAAAGTTTTACTTACAATTCTGCAAATCTAAGAGTTATTTGCGGGTATCGAATTCTTTTCGTTGTTGCTCAAGAACGAGAAATTCTTGTATCACGTTATTGTACGTATATTTCGACGTTATTATAATATTCATAGCTTGACAAGAAACTTATAATCGCTTATTCGAAAAGGTCTTTTAATTGTAGTTCTTTACAAGAATTTTCCTGATAAATGAAGATCAGCGCTCAAAGCATTAAAGCGATCTATCTAAAGTACATAGTGAAGCGCGAAAGAGAATTTATTCGGTGCAACATGCGATGTGCTGCAAAAATAGCGGAACGAGTTCCCGAAGTTCCTGGAACTGTCGAACTTGTATAACTTGGAAGCTCTTTTGTGTAACTTTGACGAATGCTGCTCGCGTGTAACACGCTTTTCGCGCCAGTCGCCTTTTTCCATCGAAAAATCGCGCGCGCGCGTCACATCGTACTGCGTTTGTTGTTATCCGTGTTCGATGGCCGAGCATCGCCGGTAAAAGAAATAAAAAGTATGGAATGGATTTGACATCGTCGATTGGACGACGACGAAAATTTGTGAGTGATTTCCTTTTTTATGCGCAATCAGAGAGAATAATCCTGCGAGTTTCACGTTCCGCGACAGGCGTCTAAGTCCGAAAAACTCTCATCGTCTTTCTTGATTTATTGTCTTTAAAGTTTGAAAAAAGGAGATAGAAAAAGTTTCCTTACATTTTGCGAAAATATTATAAATCTTTTAAATTTATTTTATACGGCAGTCACGTGTGTTACATTACATTTGGGATTACGCTGCGAAATTAATTTTCAAAAATTTACGATTATGTGCCATTTTCTGGTTTTATTCACATTACCTTATATTGTATTTACACGTAAACGTAAATGATAATATTAAATTGATGTTTTATCCGCATTAAACAATAATTATAATATTTGTAACGACGAAAATCATCATTCTTCAACCGATATTTTATCGCTGATTGATGATATCATATTAATCTCTTTGCATCTTTCTTCCGACATTATTATTATACATACTTGATGGAGATTGGCAGAAACTGCGAAAGTCTTTTAAAGCTACCTCGATAAAGTATTCCGTCCGTGTGTACTAACCTCATTTTAAGATCACCTCTTTGACAGTCCGTGACACATTCTTCAACTTTAATGATTTCACGACGACGGTTTTAGAATAAAATTGTATTTTCATGCTTCGTAAATTTACATGAAATTGTCTGTTTCTATTGATTTACCAAACTCTATTGAACGCGTTTGCATTTTTACGTAGGGTAAGTCGAGTGAAGACGCCACAGTTAACTTTGGATCGCGATATTTTTTTTAACTGTTATCGATACATAAAAGAATATAGAATCAATAAAAAGTTTAATTAGTTTTATTTATTATGGTTGAGTTACATAAATGTATCTCATAAGACTTTTACGTGGCGATAAAAAAATAAAAACCTTACAAAGTGGCATCTTACTCAACATTGCAACTAAATAAAACACAATATGGTATATGATCTGTAAGAATAAAAATTTTTATCAACACAACTATTGTTCTCAACAATAGAGACTAGTTATTCTAAAAATAAAGATTTATTTTTTTTTCTTAAAATTAACAATCTTTGAAAATAAACACGAACAGCGAGTGTCATATATTGTCGCTGCCTTAGAAATAAATAAACCGAGTACGCCACTGATGCTATCTAAGGATAAATTAAGGATATCTAAGGATAAGGAAAGTATTAACAAATGGCATTTTACTCGACATGGCATCTTCCCTCGACTTATCCTACATTATAATATAGATAATAGTATGTAGAAATGCTCGATAATTTATCGAGTAAGATTAAGTCTTTATCTATTTCTTCTTTTGTTGATGAAATCAACCGCATTTAAATTAACGTTTTTTGTTGATTTATTTTTCAATAAACAGAGGTTTTTTTTTCTTAGGGGTAAATTAAATTAATTATAAAATTAATTGTAATATTGAAAAAAATCTGATGTTTGAAATTTAAGAATTTGTTTTCAGAGATATGATAGAATGGTGCTTAACTTGTAAAAATATTGTTGAGTATACAGTCGTGCATACGATGGTCTGTGACTCATTAACCAGCCACGGTCGGATAAAAACGAATGAGAATCAGCTGCTAATTACGCGAAACGTGATTATCGCGAGATTAGCACGACTGTGGTAAACCGCCGATACTGTCGTCGCCGTTAACGAGCATTTTTAGTATTTTTTTTTCTTGTTCTCTCTCTTCGACGCTCGCTTACACTCAGCTGATTTTTTCGATCAGCAAAAATCCAGAAAAATGTCACGAATCTTCTTCGTTGTTCATCTTCGCTAAAGGATATGTTTAAAAAATGTTTTTACGATTCCGAGTTTATTTAGTTTATTTTCCTCTTTCATTTTTATCCTCGTTGTTTCCTCTTCTGTTACAAAATTTATCTCGTTCTATCCTATCATTATTCAATAGTCGAGATCGATATTTCATTGTTGTATATTTTACTTTTTAAAATATTTTCATTGAAAAATAACATTTAATTGCTTTATTCTTAAATGTAATATTAATATATCTCTGTATTATAATTCTATTTTTAAAATTTCGAATTACTTAATAAACATTTAGAATTATTTTCAATAAATTCTAAAGTTTTTAAAAATATAATTGAGAAAGGATTTTTTCAATTAAATGTAAAAAGAGAGAACCGAAAAAATATGGTTAACTTTACATTTACATTATAAAAATTGATAACTTTTCTATTTTAAATCAGAATTGATTTGAGTTATAATATTTTATATTATATTTGTATTAAAAAAATATTTTTTTTAACGATTTGTGAAAAGTTCTTAGTTTACAACAATTCCAGAATGCTAATTTTGTATTTGCTAATTTTTTTACTATATTAGATATTGTTTTGTAATTACGTTAAAAGGAAAATGTTCTTAAGAAATAATGCTTCAAATGTTCCTTCTGCGCTTTTATGTATTGTATTAGGGATGACAATGATTAATGAACATTGCGAACCATATTAATTATTCGTTAGTTGCGTGATACGAAGCTATTAAGTGATGATTATGATGATGAAAATAAAGTAAATCTAATAATATTGCATATGACTAATTATCTGCTCCAAAATTTGAAGCGTTATATATAACGTCATCATTATGTATATTTAATCTTATATAAATTAATCTTATAATATATAAATTGTATTACGTTTATCGTAACAATACATATTTTTTAGAAGTATGTTTCTCTCTTAACACATGTTTATTATATGTATATTCATAACAATAAGTATAAAATAAAACAAATATAAAATAAAGTATAAAGACATTAATTAAAATATTATAGTTAAAAAAATTTTTATTTTTGCAAATTTTTTGCAGATTTTATCTTTGTTTTGTTTTTATATTTTTTACATACCTATATTATCAAAATTTAAATCTTTTCTGTTATATTAGAATATTGATATAATATACAATATTAACAAAATTAACCTTTACTTAATTGTGTAGTTAAAACAAGAATTAAGGATAAGAATCATGACATTTTCCTGGATTTTAATGATTAAAATTATTTGAAGAATAATAGAAAAAATATAAATAGTAAAAGTTACATCAATTTTACCTATTAATTAATATTGATACGAAAGAAGGACGATTGTTTTAATTACAATATATTATAGAAAAGACAGCATTATGTATCATGAAATACGTATAATAGTGTTGCGAAGTTAATCAACGAAAATGGAGAAGTTATTTAATTTCCATCTCCCTTGTTTTTACGTACTTTCATTTAACAGTGGGTTTTTGTTAAATTGATCCATACGTTTTGGTCCAAATTGTTTGAAGCATTAGGCTCATATTTCTACTACATGTAGTATAATTATAATTATTATATTATATTACATAAATTATATTTATTATTATTATTATTATTATTAGGCGTTAGGAACTCGAAAGCTCATTGCCGCAAATACCAAATCCCGCCACTGTTCCCGTCCCTGAGCAAGATCCCTCCATTTGTGACCCTCGTACCCCATTTCGTTAAGGTCCATTCTAATATTATCTTCCCATCTACGTCTTGGTCTACCCAATGGTCTTTTCCCATCCGGTTTACCGTAAATTATATTTCCCATCCGGTTTACCATAAATTATATTTACACAAAATTATTATAATTGAGTACATATATTATATTATAATATTGTATATAAATTATATTATTGTTTATTTGTGTTTCTGCAGAACCTACTAAATGCGTATTTACACGAAGCCTAAAACGAAGGTAAAATATCGTATTATAATATTGTGATAAAATATTGATTAGTCGTATAATTTAAATACAAAATAAAACTGACGTATAATATCACTTATGTTATGATTAAAGTCTGATAATTATAATAAATAATACAATCTCTAATTTTAATGCACTGATTGTATTCATTGATTTACGCATATTTCATGAATATTCTGATGGAACTTTACCTTTAACTACGAAGCGACTCAAAGGACTAGCTTATAGAGTTTCGACGGGAGGTAACTTTAACGGAACATACTGTCAAAACCACCAGAATATGTTGTAACACATTTAACGTATCTATGTAATACACTTCATCTTACACAATATATCGGAATGATATCTATAAAATGCTTTCCACTAAGGATATGACAAATTCATTGAAGCGTTATTATTAACTATATTTAATAATTTTAATATTGTGGTAAATATTGTGGAGTACGATGGAATACAAACAAAATGTGAAAGGGCCGTGACAAATAAAATTAGTGAACTAAACTACGTATTATAAAAATTGTAAATAAGAGATTTCAATCATTGTTATAAAGAAAGTTATCATATTACATTGAAATATTTTTCATTTTAACAATAGAAATTTTAAAGGAAAATTTTAATATTTTTTAATAAAAAGAGTATTAACAAGTTTTTAATAAATAAGATAATATTTTAACTAGGAATTTAAAATCTTTCTTTAATTCGTTTTACACTGTTTTGACAAATTCTTCACAAAATCACTGCTATTTATAATAGTTATAATTTTGAAACCAAAAATTGTCAAAACTTTATTATTTTTGGTCTTATCGTGTTGATAGTAATCATTAGAATTTTTTGGAAGCTACATATTGTATATAGAATTCTCGAAAAATATCAAATTACTGAAAAAAATTTATAATTATTGAATCTATATTTATATCCATATTTACATCGATACGAGTTAAAAAATCTGTAATTTTGAAGAAAATATCTTTATAGATATAGATGAATTGTCATAATATTTGCACGTTTCCGTAGTTCTCCTGGATAAAGCCGGTTGAGCGTTTTAATCTTGCCTCGGTTAAGTTACAAAATGTAACGACAGCAGCACTCGAGCGTTAGACTCACAGACTCGAACACGCAATCTACTGTAATCCTGTAACACTCGTGGAACCCGCGCATTCTGTATCGTATTACCTGCGGTCTTGAGATAAGGAAGGATTTCTTAAAGAAGAAATCAGCACCGACTGCGAGGAGACCAATATTCGCATTGGTCTCACGTACTTCCTTCGAAAGAACAGCTTCCGCTCTTTCGCCACATACACCGTCATAACTTTTCGCCACGAAAAAGCTTTAAGCACTACGCCGCGCAATGTTTCTTTCGATATTTCGACCACCTTCAATAACGAAATTATAGTACACAGGATTTTCCTCAGAAAAGGGTTTATAGTAGAGTGAAACTGACTCTATATGTAGTAAACTTGGGAGAGCTTCTCTTAACAAACAGCTTATCTATAAAATAATCAAAATTCTTGAAATTATAAAATGAAAAAGTTCAGCTAAAATTTTAGATTAACTTTTAAATGTCAGCTCTGAGACTCGCCAACTTATAATGCCAAATGTATTAATTATATAAAATATTTCCTTTCACTGCAATACACTACAGTGTAAATGCCTTTTTATGTGCAATGTATTCTAAAGATTATACATTATGTATGCAAATTATAGTGTAAATAAACTTACTCTTATAATTACTACATAAATATGAAATCGGATGAGAACGGCCGATTCATGCTGACAACACTCATGAACATCGTTTCTCTGTTTAATATTTGATAAACAACAAGGATGAAATGATTTTTAAGCGTTGTGAACGCGAATCGGACCGCGACCTAAGCGTATAATATAATATCGTAAGCATCAATCTGAGATTTGTTGCATTTACGTGTTTTTGCTTTAGATTGTACAGGAACAAAAGACTTCCTGGTTGTTTTTTCATTAAAGCGTATTAACAAGAAATAATGTTACAAGAAGATATTGTTCTTACGTATAACTTTAATGGAATGAGCTTGCTTATAATTCTTCGTAGTCGCAGTTTAACGGACCGTTATACAAATGGAAAACTGGCTAATGGTTATTACGCTATGTCTTGGACAAAGTGAAAAAGTTAATTTTATATGCGATATTTCTGTTAAGATAAACAATATTTTGTACGTATAATCTATTTCTTTTATCCTTTTTTCTTTCTCTTACAAAAAAATTAACACCGTGTATATATTGTACATAAATAAATAGTTTGGTATAACGTAGCAAATTATAATTAATAGACAATAATAATTAAATCTAAATTTATTTGAGGTAAATCATTAATTTTTTTACAAACTTGTTTGTGTTAAAAATATAATGGAATGAGTAATATACATAAATAAAAGAAGAGAGAAGAATAATATTGACTTGAAAATATTACAATAATAAAAATGAAATAATAACTACAGTTATAAGAGACATTTATTTCGCATTTTTCTCAATATTTACAATAAGTAAATATTTGTCCAATAAAGAAATGATAGTTAAATATAACTATGATAAATAATTAATTTTTTTTTCAAACTTCAATCACATGATTTTGTACCAAATAAATATATGTTTTATATATACTATACAATACATATATATGTGTCCGTATATAATCTATAAAAATATTTTTAAAAATATAATAAACAAAAATCTTTCACCGTTAGTTTAATTATTAATAATAATTAATGCGAAAATAATATATAGCGAGAGACATCTAATTATTTAATTATAATGTATAATCAATCAACTCTTTCATTATCAATAACGTTTTTTTTTATATATGTTGGAAAGTAAAATGGATTGCGCCATATGTGGCACGATCATATTTTACGTCGTAAATTTCTTCGTATGCTATAAGAAATTTCATAAAAATATTAATAAGCCATATTTGTGCTAGTTTGTGCTAATTTGTCGATGCGAGATATTTTTTTACATTTTTATATTATTATTTTTATAGTTAAAAGATCTGCAGTACTATAATAGAATTAACTCCTATGCAACATAATTGAGTGAGAAAAGCCAAGACAGAACATATACATGTTTGATAATAATGTGAATTTTTACAATTTCCTGTTCACACAAACTGCACGCCGATTATTTATCAATCTTAAAATACAGTTTTAAAATAAAATCAGAATACATAATATTACAAATTAAATTAATAAGCAATTTAATAATATTGATATCATCTTAATCAGGACTGGAACTTGGGATCTCTCGAATTCCGTGTGGGCATCTTACCAATTCGATCACTGAAATTACGTTTATTAGCATAAATATAATATTAAATTGCTTGTCAATTTTATTTGTGATGTTACGTTCTTCAGCTTTAATAGCGAACTCGGTCAAATGCACTCAGTACACACTGATGCGCATTAAAGTCGTCGTTTATAAAATGTACAAATTGATGTAAAAATGTGTGATTAATATAAATATAAAAATGGATTAAACCATGAAGTCCTCAATACATTTTGTTGGGCTGTTAAGTAAAATCTGTATTTTATAATTCGAAATATTTGCATTTTTACTTTTATGCAAGTTAAATCAGCGTACGGCTTTAATGCGCATTAGTGCGTCCAACCAAATTTGTTATAGGACTGTGTTCCATGATCGACAAATAACCGGACAGTTTGTATGAATTGGGAATTGTAAAAATTCTGCACACAATATATTATTATAGACCCTTAAATATGGTGTTTTTCATTTATTTATATTGAACATTTTTGAATTAATTTTTTACTTAATAGAACTTTTATAATTAAAAGAAAATATTGTTAAACTGACAAACTGTCGAGAACAAGCACTTACAAACTCAAATAAATTTTTACTAATAAACATAAAAAGGTAGAATATAGAGAGATAAATACTTATATAATATTTTTCTCTCTCTGTATATATAATTAGTGAATTAAAAATTTTAAATTTTTACTTCTTTTATAGAAGAAAATGATGCTCTCTCTTTCTCTCTTTTTCTAGACCTTATTTTGACACACACAGAGAGTTACAATTTTAATCACGTTTCAGTACAACCTGTTTTGCTAGTTGCACATCGGGCAAAGTCAGAGGAAGTATACGGATGTGTGTCACTGCATTTTCTAATTTAAAATCTGTTCATGTTTTTACTTTCATCGGCACTTCTATATTTCCCATTCTATAATCTGTTTATAAAAATTAGAAAAATCCGTTATCTCGAAAGAAAGTAAAATAACACACAAATAAAGATTTTGTCATTTAAAACTATTCCTTAACTTTGCGGTTGTCCGAATCTATTTAACCTAAAATAATTTTTATGTCCCTATTACATTTTTATATGGTAATTGCGCATTCTGTTTTTTTGTGACTTTGTTTTACAGCTTATGAGCATTAATTTGACTAACAGTGAAAAGTTGTAACAATTTGTTTGTTTTTTCTAAAATTTTTAATTATTATATACATAATGTTTGAGTCAGTATAATCCGATGGAAAGAAATTGGTATTTTAATAATATCAATTACTAAAGCTTAATAATGTTTAATGATAAAAAACATTATTGGGGGTTGAGCAAGAATTTATTATGCTGTACATAGACCAATGTTTGGCAACGAATTCAGTTATCATTTTTAAAAACACCAAATATTGTGAGAAAAAAAGCAATTTTCATACATCTCTTTTCTACTTATTTATATTATTATATATATTATTTAATTATATTATTATATTATGGAACATACATATAATTATGAATTATAATTTTACTAAATGTTGATTATTTTATTGCAGTCTGTATACAATATTGTAAGTCACACTGAGAAAAAAGTGTTTGGTATTTATTACTGTAATTGCATAGAAAAATGTTAAATATCAAATATAAATACGGTCAAGAGCTCCATTTTTACAGTTATTAATGTTAGTAATATAATTTTTTTTATCATATAACTATAGTCACAAACAATTTTTCTCTTACAGTGTCAATGTAGAAGTTGCTGCAAGTTTATATCCCATTCAAAACAAATATTTTGTGTAACATTTGTAAGAAACAATTATAAAAAACACATTTGTATGTCATACTCAAGTTATTTTCGTTCATATCAAATCGTAAAAAATATTTTTCTTGCTTAATTTTTTGATGTTTATTTATATTTTTTGTTATTTACTTCTGAATTTTCAATAATTAACGTTTATAACAGTTCATTTTATTTTTATACCGTAAATGTATAAAATAACATGTCGGGTTATATTGACGCGAGCAATGCAGTACAGTAAATTCGAACAAAACAGCAGGATTAAAATAGCAGTCATCTTAATTCGTAAATATATCAAATAATACAAAATAAATTAAATTATCTTGAAGAGCTGGAATTTTTTATAAAAACATAAATGTCAAATCTCTGTCTTTCCGAAGTTTAATTTAAATAATTTATGCATCCTATAAAACACTTTGTCATATACTCGAAATATGATTCTAGTGTGGAAAAATTAAGCGAAATAATAAGACAAAACAATAAGATAGTAAATACAAAAAGTGAATTTAATATGAAATATCGATTTAATAATCTTTTTTCTTGAATGTCAAAAACACATGACAGTTTGTATTGGAACGAAAGTGTTAAAACATAAAACGCGATAATATTACGATAATATTGTTACAGTTACATTGTATTAGAGACGCGATACATAACATATGCAGCCATGCGTGTGACGTGTGCACGAACTTTTTTAAAATAAGCGCTTTATGAAACATTGTAACGCCATGACCATCGATAAAACTTTTCTCGTTCACATCAACGTTGAAAGCGGAAATCGCTTATTTACTTGTGCTAGCAAAGCCACATGGCCTGCAAAGCATTGAAATTTAACTGTAATTAATTTTTAGAAATCACGTCTAATAATTTAGAAACTTGCTTTTGTTACTATTAAAAGGTTCTCAATTCTCCTTTTTATTATCCATGAAAATTATTTTAACTATAACAATAATCTGTCTTTCAAATTATACTATAGTTAAAATCGTACCAACATTATTATTAATATTATGTATGATGTTGTTAACATTGTCGCATAACTTGATTAATAATTACATAATTAGGTATTACATGAACATAATCGTGACGTCTCTATATCAGCAAGAATATATTATAAGCATCTCTGTTATTTTTCATTTACATGTAGAAATTATCGGTTTTGCCTTTTTATAGACATAGTTATTCAGAATTTAAAGGAATATGCGGTTGCAATGTTTAAAGACAATATGTATAGATATAATCGTGTTACTCGTGCAAAAAGCACTGAAAGTTCTCGCAGCTAATTTTGGGAATTATGTTGTCGCGGACGGAATTTTGCTTGCGATCCGTTATTATTGCGACGTGACGCATCATGATACCGCATGGTATAATAAACTTGATTGGTGTAACGATCTTACTAACGTATTTTATCGCAACAATCCCTGCCGGTCTGCTGCCCGGTGCATGATTTAGCTCGATCGGACCACGCGGCTCAATCTGCTCGTTTCCGCTCTATGGAGAATGGCTTGTGAGTTTCTGTCACGATTAATCTCCCGTGGATGGTCGTCCGAATTAATCTAGGAAATTAGTACTCCCGTAAGTAACTGCAGTTACACGACGAAACGTGGCTATCGATTAGTTCAGATCGACTCTCGCTTTACATATTGAGTGCACATTACCTATCTAATGATGTTGTATCATCTCAAAATTCAATTTTCCTTTATCAGAAGAAAAATATGTCATATCTTTAATCTTTAATCTATCTATCTAATAGGACGTTCTGATACCTCTCTTACATTTTTATACGCATATTATTCTATACCTACTGTATATTATAACGATTTTTTATTTGTGTTACATTTTTGTAATGTTAAAGTAAGATATTAGATTAAAAAATATTATTCAATAATCAATATTAATTGTAACAATTAATATTCAAACTAGAAACAAATTTTTATATGTAATAAGTTTTTTTAATATTAAATTTTTCAATATTTTTCAATATTTAAATTTCCATTTAAATAAATAATTTCTATCTAATAAAAAAATCTATTCTATTCTATTGAATCTAATTGAATAGAATAAGGAAAGGGAAAAGATAGTAAACGATTAAAATAACAATAAATGTAGTGACGAAATCGTTACCGTTACTGTTAAAATGTAACGGTGTTACCGTTCTAACCGTTACAGATAAAAAAGTATCGATCGTTACCGAAAAAGTAACTGTAACGATAACGTTACTGCAAGTAACATATTATTTCCCAACTCTGCTTTATATCAACTGCTTTCTAATATAAATTTTTGTTCATGACTCATTATCGACACACAATTAGTTTCTAGTTTCTGTAAGAAAGCAATTATCGTAAGCGAAATTTCACGGCTTTATGATCATCTGGACGATATAACATCTCGCGTTCTATGCATGGTATTCTTCTACTCACTTTTCGCACAGCTACGTTCAAAGTAACACAGTTGCTGCGCGAGGGATATTCTTGCAAAAGGACTATCGTTCCTTTTGTAAGCAAGATTTCCTCTTCTTGTCTATTTCTCTATCGTTTTTCCGAGAGCCTCCTTTACGTCGACCCTTCTCAATTTTGTGACGACGGACACTTCTATACGTCCAATAGCGTCGAAAGAAAAGAGGGAAATGTGCATTTTCGAGCGACTCGTCCAAGGACTCGGCATGATCGTCCAATCGTATTTCCGTGGCTATCTCTCTGGCCGGTAGCCAATTCTGCGACTTTCTCACGTTGTGAAACGGCCAGTTAAGAAGATCATCGTCCATGGAATCGACTTCCGTAGACCTTCCGGTCGAATAATTCCTCTGTTGCGACCACTTTTCAATAAGTTTCCGTGCGAAAAATTTCTATTGAACAGTTGTTTGACTGAATAATTACACAAAAAATTTTTGATTTCATATATTGTACATAGACATTGTTAAAATCTTTCACATCTTGATGCAAAAATTTTCTTGGCTATTCCTATCTACTTTTAAATATTAATTAAAGTATGTATCTCGAATTTACATGTTTATATTTTTAGATCCGATAGTCGTTACGGATACTACAAATCAGATGTAAGAACCATGAAACGCCGTTGATGAGGGATCTTGTAGCCTTTTCAATCTCGTAATTACGTCATTGACCTCACTATTCACTCTCAAACGTCTTGTTAGAAAGAAAAAAAGGGGGGCGAATGGAAAGAAAGAAAGCGGACAAAAAGCTGAAAGGTCTTACGCGTGTAATGGACGGTCGTATTTTCCTTGGTCGTATTTTTCTGTGCGGACTTTTTATGGAGTATTCTAATTATTAGAGGAATTAATTATGGAAGAGTAAAGAAAAATTATAGCTAAAATCCGTTTAATTTATAAAATGGATATAGTAAAAAACGATTAGCGTGATAATATTTGTTTTAATGTTTGTTTATACATTTAGTTTTATTGATTTTACATTGCTTTACTTTGTGCTTCTTTTTCTAAACTTTTCCGATTTACACACGAATGTATGAAGTAGTGGTTTAGGTCAGGAAAACATACAAAATTTACTACTTCGAAATTCTGCAGTTCGTAACAAGTGTGATTTTGTGGACTTCTAAGCTTATCTATATATGTCGCTAATTGCTAGTAAAACAATCGGTCGTTAGAGTGTCGCTCTAGATTGTTTGCGAAAAAGTTCTCAGTGCAAGCAGAGTTTTCGAACTTTCCAACATATTGCAAAGCGGATCGAGCAGAGCTTTTCGCTTATTTGCATTCCGATGCACGGACATATTCATAGCGATGATCCTCGCTTATGTATCCATTCCATGGCGTGCAAAGGGTGTAAAAATCTTGAGAAGTAATTCGCCTGGAAGTAGCAAAAGCCGCAAAACCCTTTTCAATTCTACATGCGTAACCCATTTTATTTCGGGATTGGCATAAGCAATACAGTGCTCAATGCTTAAATAGAAAATAAGAAAATTGATTTTTTGAAAAATTTTAGCTTTCTATCTGTGATAGAACAAAATTGTTTTAAAAAGAGTTTGTTTATATATATAATTTAACTTTTATTTTTAGATTGTGATAAAAAATGCACTTAATATAATTTTGGATCATAGTATATATTTAGAAAAACCTCCAATATATATTGAAGTTCTGCGTTTATCATTTAAATGGACTAAATTATTTGACTATTATTATATCAATAATATAATCGTTAGCATATATATAGCGAATACTAATAGATTTATATATAAATATACACGACGCTTCAAGACTACCAAATGTGTTTTTAATCACAATCTTAAAATAGAAATTACCAAATCTGAAAAAAAAGCTTATGTTAAAATGAAATATTTAGAGGCTATTTGCCAGGAAAAAATGATCTTTCTTTAACTACCAATTTTATGGGAGGGTCGCAATGTATAGTTATAAAAAGAATAACCTGCATGAAGGATCAAGAGGAAAATCTGTGAAAATATGGCATGGATCAGACTGTCATAAAATGTGCCTATGGATATGCGATGACACAAAGTTTTCTCCGTTTTAACATTAAAGCAGACGACGAGCGCTGGTTCGCGAAATTGCAGAACTCAGCAGTATCCACGAGCTTTTATTATTCTGAGAAAGCAAAGGAGGAAGAGAGAAGAAACGAGAGAAGAAGAGAGAATGAGTGACAATATCTATAATGATCTGAAATAATCTTTTTTTTTTTTTATTAGAAAGACTAGAATGGAATTATGAATGGCAAGGTAAAATAATTTCATGATAGCAGATGTTAATAGATAAATATTAAAAGATGGGAAAAAGAAATACAGAGAATACATACGAGTATACCATAAAAATGTATCGCTTCTGAGCTTCTTATAAGAGTTATTAATCTATATATAATTTTTTTTTGTATTTTTTGATATTTAGAAAGATGCATAATTATTTAGTATCTCCTCAAATATAAAATTTTTAATAAAAATAAGGAAGGAAATATTAGAAGGAGAAATGGTTTTATATAGTATTTCATTTCTCGTGCTAGTTTCGTGTTAGATGCAATACAGAGGTATCACGCTGTCGACATTCTTAGGATATTTGAGATAGCACAAGAGGCTGTTGATGATTGCACATTCTCTGTTATTGAGAAGGAATTGAAAGGAATCTGCAGTTTGCCCCGTTTTAAGGTAACGTCATGCAATGGCCATCTTATTCTATCAGACTATTTTAAGACACGACACTTGATAGATTCTCTCGAATTTCAAGTATAATTTACACAAGAAACATAATAGTTATGATATTATTTTGACTGTATTTATTTTGAAATAATTTTAAATGTGATGATTTCGCTCAACATTAAGGACACATTTATTATATTTATTTTTCTTATTATGTGTATTTTTCTTATTATTGAGCATTATCAAATTATTCAATTGGTGTTATACATATATATATAAATTTTTTACAGAAATACCGACTAATACTGAAAGACAGTAATTAATTACTTATTTTAAGTATTAGAAGCATTGTTGTCCATTACTTGTACTTTATATAAAAGACAGCGTGACACTTGGAGTACGTGTGCTGATAATTTATCGTGATTCCAGTCATATTTCTCGTTAATACTAACAGAGATCTCTATAATTATTTTTAAACAGAGTTATGGCTGCAATACTTTCCTTCTAAAGTACGAGAAAAAGATAAATATTCCCACTTTTAATTACAAATCCTGTTAGTACTATTCGGGATCTATCAATATATATATATAATTTGAAAAGTTCCAATAATTACTAATTTTAATACACTTTAAATACAAGATGATAAAAAAACCATGAATTTTTTAAAACTATATATTTTTTATTAGTTTGCCGAAATCTCAGTTCGCTTTGACGAGCAATGAAATATTCTAATTATGCTTTAAGCATTATGAATTCTTTGAAAATTTTCGTACGGATTATAAAATTTACTAATTATGGATCATCTGAATATCATAGTATTGTTGCACATCCTCGATATATTACATTCTTGGTTTATTGATCTTCGGAAATCTATATTTGTAGTTCTAACCCGTCCGTTTGCAATATAGCTGTTTGCAATATGTTTACAATTAATATTGTGAGTGTTTCTTTAAAAAAAATTTGTTCATAAATGATTTCCTGAATACTTAAAAATACTTTGAAGTTGAAATAGAATTATTATCTTGGATTCTTGGATACTTTAATCAGGCCGGCCTCGGGCGCCGAAACGCAGGAAAATCTAAGAGCGTACGTGAGGGTGTTTCATTGTGCTCAACTGAGGGTCAACGTTGTTTTCGGAAGATTGAGAAGGGTCAGCGATGTTTGTATAATAGAGATGAGAAAACGGCGTTCTCCTTGATGGAGAACGCGAGCGGAATTTCAGAGATGAAGACTTGTTAATAATGACCTCGAAAGATAACGAGTCTTTTTAAATCTCCTCTTTAATTAAAAATTGATTAAGTATATATTTATCGATGAAAACAAGATCATAATATTATATGTAATTTCTTATTAAATGGATATATTGATATTTATAAATGTAGCACAATACAATATTTAACTTTTAAAAATTAAAAAATTATTATTTATTTTTAGATGAAATATAGATACTATATGTTAATTTGGATTTTATTATAAAATAAATTTTCATTTTATTTTTTAATAATTTTTTATGATATTTGGGAATACTAATGTATATATTGTATTTTATAACATTTATGATATTTATTAATAGGTATTATTTACGTTTAATGGCTATTAAATGTATCACATTGATAATATTACTGTTTTCAATTGTTCTGTCGATAAAGGTATAGTATTACACATATTTTTGAGAATATTATATATAATTTTGAAAATTTTCGGTACACAACTGTATAAATCTGTTGAAGATATCTGAAGAATCAAGCACAGATAAGTTTTCAAACTTTATTTTTAATCGGACTTAAGATAGTTCTTATTAGAACAAATGTAGATTATATTAAAGAGCTAATATAGCAGTAGACACTTATCCTGTGATTGAAATATCAGCCAATTTCCTTCCTTCGTTCCAACTCATCGATCCTTTGATAGAACCAATCTTGAAAGATGTAGCTGAGTAGAGAACAAGGAACGGCCGCATAATCAATAATGAAACAATGTCGTTTTGTTAGTCTTCAATTTATCTGCTTAATGATCACGATAATCTTTGGATATAAGTTAATATCGGTGATTTTTATTTTTGAATTGATTTTTATATTTTTGTTAAATTCTTGAGTTATCTGATCCTTTCATTTATATAAAATTTTAGAAACGGTATTTTTAATTATTTTTAATTTTATTAACTATTTTTAATTCCATTCTATTCTTTATTTCATTCTAATTTTGGTATGAAGAATTTTATCAACTTCTAATTAAACTTTTAGATTAAAATTCGAATAGAGTCGTTAGGATAGTTTTACAATTTTTCTTGGTATTGAATGGGTTAAAAAAAGTATGATTAAACTTGGCTCAAAGATTGTATTTCTGGGAAGCTTCTCGAATGCTACAAATTGGACACGTCGAGATATACAATACAACACGCTAAACGATTTACAAACCGGAAAACGATTGCGCCATGTAGAATAGCGATAAGATCGGGGAACTATCGATATTTGGTTACATTCAACTAGTACTTCGTAGAGAACGAAATGGGTGAAAATTCGCGAGCGAGGTAACGAAACTTAAGTGCGGTATAATCCATTTTTTGCCGTCATTGTAAACCACGGTGCAACCCACCAACCGCGAGAGCGAATTTTTTTTTTCAAATTACGGCTCGTGAAGTACGTGCTCGCGTTGCTCGTAAATCTGCGGGATATAGTAGGTATGGAGAGGAAGAGGAAAAATCCTACTGCGGAGTAAAGAGGGAAATGTCGGAATGGAGTCCGCGGCGTTTCTCGAAAAGTTTCCTGTACTCGGCAGCTTTTTGGAGGGTGTAATGCGAGAAAAATTGCGACGGAGTGAAACTCTATGAAGATGAGTATCATGGAGATATTTGGAAATGGAATATTTAGTGTCAACATATTTTTAATTGGGCAAAATAAAAATATATATACATACATATAACAGTCAAATAATATGTTGTAAAATAATGAATTCTGTTTTTATCAAGCAATATAAAGATTTAAAATTGATAGAAAATCCATTCAGAGAGTTGAAAATTTTTGATATTACAGATCTGTAAAAAGTAAGTTTAACGATTCTAGATTTTGACATTTCGAAAGTTTTGCAGATAAAGTTAAGAGTGTTACGATTTAGAAATATAAAATCGAAAAATTTATGTTGCTTCCTCCTCCTATACAAGAATTCAAAAATGTTTCGGAAATTTAATACACTTCTATTTTCGAGAGAGAGAGAGAAAGAGAGAGAGAGAGAGAGAGAGAGAGAGAGAGAGAGAGAGAAGATATTAAATTGTGATAGATATTAAAATCTAATATTTGTCACAATGTAATATTTTAATAAAAATTTAAATGTTAATGCACACACACACA
>NW_017305180.1:5787990-5807593 GCF_001594115.1 Trachymyrmex septentrionalis
ACACACACACACACACACACACACACACACACACACACACACACAGTGATAACAATAAAATAGATGCTTTTATTAAAGAAGTCACTTATTACGATTGCGATGAGGACTAGACTGAAAGGGTTAAGCGACTCAAAGATGATCTCTCTGGTGCGTAGAAAGAATGGCGAAAAGAACTAGAGGAGCTTCTATTCTCTCTCGGAGCTCTGCGCGCCACAAGATGGAAAAACTTAGATTACAGCATTTATCTTCACCTTGTGGCTCGTCCTCCAGTTTTATCCCTGCACTTTCCTCACTTCTTTTTCGTATTCGGCACGCGTTCCGTTTTCGAATTGCACTCGACGACATACATTCTACTACCTTGCAAGTTCTTTAGACTATCAACTGTTCGATTTAGTGGATACGGATTTCGTTGAAGGATTTCAAGAATACAATGCATATATAGGAGTCGGGGCAAATTACGTGGCGGATAATGTTACTCGATATAGGGTAAGACACTAATTTTTTTGTTGAAAAATTGAAAATCTTTTATGAGCAATAAGTCCTGTTTTATTAATTCAATTCAAACAAAATTTTCAAATAACTTTTTAAAAATACGAGTATAAATTTATATGTTACATAAGAACGTTTTTCTTTAAAGAACGAAAAATTGCAACATTTTAGAAATTAATTTTTTTTAAATGCTTTTTTAACGAATTATTTTTTTATAATACTTTTTGTAACGTTATTCTTTCTTAGATTATTCACAATATTTATTAAGTGACCGATTTTAGTTGTGCTAATACCTAATAAAGAACATTATTATTTTATTTTGAGGTATTTAAGAATAATTTAATTAATTCACGTAATTAAATAATCTTATTTTCTCTAAATTATAATGTGTAATTTTAAAAACGCTTACGAACAATTGATATGAATACGACTTACACATTATAATTTAGAGAAAATAAGATTATTTAATTACGTGAGTTAATTAAATTATTCTTAAATACCGCAAAATAAAATAATAATGTTCTTTATTAGGTATTAGCACAACTAAAACCGGTCACTTTTATATATTATTTATATATATATATAGAACTATACGATTCCTCTTTCAAATAATACTAAACTCGACACTATTGCGATAATTCTTCTTTTCACAAAAAGATATGAATATTCTATATAATCTTTCTTTATTTAATTTTCCTACGAATCTTTCACAGTGAAAAATAGGACATATTCATCAACATTCATTTCTGTAGCCATGCAAATTTACCCGCCACCGGTGCCGGAGTTCAGAGACGTATATGGTAAAAAAATACACTCATTGTAAACTTCAGTGTGAAAAGTTCGTATAGAAAGTTCATTGACGCAATGCCGTGTGCTCGAACATGATGCATTGGAATTTTTAACACATCTGCTACCCATGCCGTTGCTAGAGATCTCGGTCGTTTATTGTTAAAATGTAAATTGACGCGAACCGTCAGTGCACACTCGGTATAATCTCGTTTCGCTGTAGCGAGGCGCATTGATGTACTTAAATCCGCGATCTTATTTGCCGCTCGAAAGGGACTGTCATGTGCATCGATAAAACTCGAGTGCGTCTGCGGCATTGCAACGAGCTTGCCTGGGTATATGTATTAATATGTATTCACGTGGGTGAAACTGTCGTTGAGTATTCGTCGTCGTGCGCTATAAAATCACGGAAAAAAGGGGCCGCCGAGGCCGCGAGGGAAACACAACTCAGATTCACTTGCCGAGCTGTTCTTGCCATGTTCTCCGTTAATCTCGTCGGCGCAATCTCGTGAGCATCTCTTGCATCCGCATACGATCTAATCTCTGTACCATCTATCAGACAATTTAATTTTTAATGACTATATATGTGCGTGATACTCTTAAATGCGACATTTTCTTTAGTATATTTATTCTGCATTTTGATGTCTGATGTTCTAAGATTTTTAAAAATAATGTTTGAGAGAGAGAGAGAGAGAGAGAGAGAGAGAGAGAGAGAGAGAGAATTTTTACGTATCAGATATAGTATTGTATAAATTTTATTTTTGTTATAATATTGTAGAAATTTATTAATTTATACAGAAATTAATTCGTAGAAAATTAATTTTTTAAATTTGTTTGAATTTTGTAAAATTATTTTATTAATCAGCTTTTTAGACTGTCACGTTAAAATATTGTATTTTCAAAAAATTAATTTGATAATAATTACCCATATTCTTATGAATATCGGTTGAAAATATAATAAAAAATAAATTTTTTTTTAAATTTTTTAACAGAGAATTAAAGATATTAATTTTTATTCATTAAAACAACCAGATGCACTTTATTCAAATGTAACCTATACATGAGATGCATCTTTGCTTTCGAGTTTGTGCAATATTTCGAGAAGATTTGATGCAGTAATGGCAAGTTGGCTAATGCCATTTCGGATTTTGAAGACGGTGGAAACTTAGTGCTGGTAATGAAGCTTCGTAGATCCCGCGAGAGAGTTCCTAAAGCCTGACCAAGACGTATTAATGCGAGAGAACTTCGATTTCAACCTAAACCCGAACACTATACTCGCTACTTGCGTATACTAACGGGTCGTGGTAACTTATATCGACCCGCGATTACTATAATACATTGGCAAACATGCGAGCTAATGGCTATTGACAAGAGATTCTACAACGCAGCATTGCAATCCGCGAATGTTAACCACGTAAAGGAAAAGCTTATTGTAGTTGCTTTCATTTCTTGTTAGAGAAATGCTAGTCTTGAGTTTTATATTATGTTACTTCTAGATTTATCTTTGTGAAGAATAACATTTTCATAACTTTATAACGAAATACTGTTTCAAAGATAACATCAAATAAGAATAATGTAAAGGAAAATAAAAATATATGACAACAGATGGAAATGTGGAAAAGTAGAATTTTTTCAAAAACGGTCACATGGGAATCATATTTCTAAAAATATCAAAATAAGATCAAATGTCGTGAATAATATTTGTTAAACTTTGAACCAAAGTAAAGTCAAAGTGAAATGATAAATTACGAGTGATATTTGTAAAGAACGATTTCACTGAAGTATATAAAAATTGGGTCAGATATGAAAATAAATTGGACCATTCAAATAATTATGTAAAATTCTTAAACATTCAACAGATAATCTTACAAGAGGTTTCGTCAAAAGTTTCTAGCAATCTGCTTCAGCGTCCAATATAATTATTTAAATAGTCCAACATTATTTATTTTTAGATCTATATAATTTAGATCTAGTATAATTTTCATATACTGTAATAAAATCGTTATTTTCATTTACAAGCCAAAGTTTGTAAAATTTCTATATACTTTAATTTTTTCAAATCAATGACGAAATGTGATACTCTTTTTATTCTTAAAATATTGTAGATAAATTTTACGAGATCTGTCTCAAAAGTATCTGACCTCTGCGTATACTTTTGTCTTTGGGTATTCTCTCTCTCTCTCTCTCTCTCTCTCTCTCATCTCTCTATCTCTCTATCTTTATTTCTATTATAGAAAACAGACATTCAATATTTAGAGAGGAGCTTGAGAAATACCTTCACTAAGCGACACATTTCAACAGCTATTTAAGCAACGGTACATAATCATATGAATGTCGAAATCGAAAACTTTTGAAACATCGCGTTGCTCATTTACACATCTGCTCATTTATCTCATCTGATTCAGGATTTTTTTACTAAACACGGCATTGTTCAACTTCGCCAACCCTCGTACAGTCTAGATATAGTCTCGTGGAACTTCTGGTTATTTTCTAAGTTGAAAAGTCCTGAATCAGGTGAGATGAATGAGCAGATGAAATGCAATGCTCACAACTACCGTATTGTTGCCGATTGAACAACTGTTGGATCATGCCGCTTGGTGAGGGTATCTTATCAAAATCTTTCTCTAAATACTGAATACCTGTTTTTACACAATGGAGAGGATGTTCAAGGACAAAGATATATACAGAAGTCGAACTCTTTTGGAACAGATCTCGTATATATTCAAAGTAAATTACAAAATATATTTATTTAATTGACAACCTTTTGTAATGAAATCTTATCAGTGCGTAAAATTATCTAAATTTAATATTACATTATATATAAATTATAAATGAAACTATTATTATTAAAATTATACTGCAAATAATTTACTAGTTTCACATACGCGAAGCATAACTTAGCGAACTTTCATTGCATTCGCAGATATACTACTGATTCTGTGCAACATGTCTGTGATATACGTCGGTATTCTCCTTTATTCGCACGTTGTATCGTCGCATTACGGGCTGTCAGCGGTGGCATTTGTGCTGCTTGAGTTCGCACTGCAGACAGTAAGAGATGGGAAGCCAAGGGTAACGCGAAAGCGCAAGTCGAAGGAAGCCGTAGGACGAGAGAATGCTCCCGTGGAATATTGGAAGGCTACAGGCGGGTCGACCGTAAAAGAGTAGTATGTTATTTTACGAGCACTTAAACTAAACGACAGAGCATGATTTCGTGTATGAAACGTAGTTACGAAGATGCGTCACCGCAAATATAGCAAACGTTGTAACGCGACTGGTAAAATAACGGATAAAATCTGGTTCTGGTACGCGTTCTGCGAAAAGTGAAAAGCTCGCAATCATTGACTGCGACGTTCATAAAAAAAATAGGTTAAATTAAAAAAGGAAGGCAGATAGGGCTAATATAAAAGGATAGGTTTAATGTAAAGAAAATGTAGAAGCGAAGAGTTTAGTTGAAAATTCGAGCAACATCGTGGATTCCGCTCTAGATATTTGAAGACAGACATTCAGAAATGTAAATATGTCGTTATTTAAAGAATCAAAAGTTTAAAACAAAAGTGAGATTTGAGAGGGATTCTCAGTACGTGTATATACCGTAATAAATGTGGAATTAAGCATTTATAAAAAGACAAATATTATAAAAATAGAACGTTTACGTACACGATATATAATAATATAATATAAAGCGTAATATAAAGCAGTATAATATACAATGTCACATTATATTATTACAATTGAAATAATTTGCATTTCTCAAGAAAAAGCAAAAAAAAAAAGATAGAAGTGGAAAAACACGAGAACATAGCTTTTCAATCTTGTAACTGTTATTGTGGAACTTGTTTAAAGCTCTTACTTGAATTTACGAGGCAAAGCTCAGCTTCGAAAACGCGGCATCGTAGTTCCTGCACTTTTCTCCTTGTATTTCCGCACTCGCGCTACATCCTTCGCGAGTCCTTTTAAAAAGGACGACCATCTGTTCTCTACTATACAGCAAATCGTATCCTAACTGTGATTCTACGCATGCGCGTGATTGCGCGCATTTTGCGATTCCAATTCTTTTTATCCGCTTATCATTTACCTATGTTTTCTTTCCATTAGATTAACTGTCGACTTTTATTTGAGAAATCATCTTTACGAATAGATTATCACTATGTTTCTTATCTTTACCGCACGCCTTTCTTTTAAATCTTTATTTGTGTGTGTATTTTGTTCCTTTTTTTTTTAATCTTTACCTGTTTGTTGACTTTATTTTACTTTTGAAAATAATATATATTGCATATTATTGCATGAATACTAGGTATTGTTACTTCTGTTAAATATACTTTTAAATAAAATGAAAATTTTAATTGGATATTTAAATTTTTGAATAGGATTTTTTACATTTAATTTTTAGATGTTTTAATTTTTGAGATATTTGACTGAACTTTAAAACATCTATTTAGTTCAAAATTTTTTAATAATTGACTCTTTATTTTATTATAGAATAATTAAATTTTATATTTTTATTTCTATTTTTAAATATTATTTATTAAAATTACAAAAATTTTTGCAATTTCTTATAATTTTGATAAATTACATCAACAATTTATCCCAAATTATAAAGTACACATTCATATGAGAGAAATAGCAAAAATTACGTTGATGTTTATAAATCAAGATTTCTCTTGCAGAAATCTCAAGCGCAAGATTACAAAGCGCAATCAACCGTTATTACATTTGTTAAGATATGGACATTAAAGATGTCGATTTCTTTGCAAAAATGGAGCGAAACAGAATTTATATTCTGTCAGTAAAAAATATTTCAACAGTGAAGGAGAACGTAAAAATGTCGTCCATTAAAGGCCATTTGTAGTAAAACGGTTGCGGTATTTTAAAAGAGATTTGCATTTTACAGTTACACATATAAAATATCTAAACTGCATAGAAATTAAATGCTGCGATATACACACGCTAGTTGTTACTTTATATTTCATGCTTCTCGCGCAATAATATCAATCGTATAATGACATGCATTGTAAATAATGGGAACATTATTTAAACGAATAATTACGAATAATTTAATCATAATAGAACAATATTTTCTAAATAAGTATTGTATAATTTTCTCATTAAATAATTCTATTATACTGCATTCCGTATTAAAAGGGAGAAGAAAAGATTTTATTAGCAGAATATCAAAGATATTTGTACACTGATTTCTATTGCTGTAGTAATTGTCGTGTGTGTGCAGTAATATCAGTGGTACGGCAACATTATGCAACGGCGAAAGAGATTATTTCGTATACGCGCGTAAAATCGTTTTGCATATAGCTGTTATACGAGGAAGAAATAATTATGTTGAGCCTACTACACGTGCACGTTGTTATTAATATATGAGCGTGTTTTTCCCGTGAGCAAAGGGGTAAAAAAACTTGGAAACTAATTTCTTTCTCGCTACATTGTCCAACGCGAGGCAAAATTAAATTCTCTCGTTTTAAGAGCACGCGTTATGTACACCTCTGTTTTTCGCTCGTGTTTTCGCAATTACACCGGTATACGCGAGTAAATTAAATGTAACAATCATAAACGTGCCATATCGTTTCCAATGTTTCTGGATTATTGCAACATAATTTTTTAGACTATCTGATTAATCCACTCGCGTTATCGAGCTCGCAATTCCATACATTTAAAAATAAATAGAATGAATAAATTGCTTTGAATTTCTCTTGATTCGTATAAAACAAACATTTTATTCTGATTTCTATTAAAGAAATTAAATATTTAATAAGAAGTATTAAAAATCCACGAAAATTTGATATAATATTGTAAAAATAGTCGATTAAATATTGTAGAATATTGGAATATACAAACTTTAATTACACACATTTGATAAATTTTTAATTAAAGAGGTTGTTAAAAGATATTACGAAAGAAAGGAAAGGTAGCGGTGATTGTTTTAGGTTATTCTACAAGTATATTTACTTAAGCAATATAAAAGCAAGAATGGACTTCGCTCCATTTTACATAGTTGGTTTCTTCTCGTACGATTACATCCGACCTTTTCTTGCGCGAGTAGCGACTAGACATTCCGGTGAGAAGCGTTTCTAACGTTCTCTCTTGAAGACAACCAAATGTTCTCTACCTTCAAGAACCTTTTTCCATTCTTACATTCTTCGTACTCGTGACTGTGCTTCAGTTGTCTGCCCGAAAGAAGCGACTCCTGCTCTTCTCATTGTGTCTCGATTCTTGTTCTCATTCGTACTCGTATTCATGCTCTTTGCTTATGAACATTCGTTTCACTTTAGATTGCTGCGGAAGTAACTTTTGTGTCTTATGTGTAAACTTAAATTAATTTTGATCGAAAAATCATTGCTAGCTTTGTCGGTGGTAATTAGATATCATCGATACATTTATGACAAATAACATTTTTACATAAAACGACGATTTTTGCGTGATATGATTGCGATTAAATAGATGTTAGAAATAATTATTAAATTCTTTACATAACTACTACGATAATTACCATATATCAAAACATATAGATAAATGTTGTTTATCTTTGATTGTACAAATCCCCTCTGTTCAAATTATATTCCCATTATTATTCCTACAAATGGATTCCTGCGACTGAAATTTCCTTTGCTTGTTGACACGTGAGGCGGAAATGAGCCGAACAAATCGCACCGACGTGCTGAGGCTGAACAATTAATCTGATAACGACGGCACTTTCATGAGAGAATGGCGCGGGTCTTAATAAAATCGCGAAAGATAGCTAAGACGAGAGCGAGAAAGAGGAGGTAAGTATATTTGATTTGAAAGAGAGCGAAAAGAAAGGGAAAGAAATGGAAAGATGGATAGATAGATAGTAAATGTCGATTCGGAGACAGCTTCCTTGAGACAGTTATTTCCTTGAGATTTACGAGCAAATAATAATTGCTGAATTACATCATCGACATAAGACGAAAGAATTCACATAATTGATAGTAGAATTAAAGAATTGTATTATGTATAATTAATATAAATAACAATAAATATAACCGAGCAAATATTTCTTTCTGAAAAAAAAAAAAAAAACTTAATTTTTTTATATCAATCATACTATTGTATACAATCTAAATAATTATGCACACGAATGGAAAGTTAAGAGTACATTTTTTTCTATTTTTATTCCAGAAGAAGGAAGAATTTTAATATTCTTTTTACTGTTTCTTAAATTTGAGAGATCAGTTAATCTTTTATTAATCTTTTAAAGAAATTTAAGTAAGAGAGACAAATTCGAACTTTATATCCTTTAGCTATTTCTTACGTAAGTTTTGTCTCTGGAGCGATATCAAATCAGTTAAAGCTTGTGCAAATGATTGATGGAGTTCTGATGAAGTAGAGACACTTTCTTTCACGTTATAGTAAAAGGAAATTCTAGATGTATAAGATATGAGAGAAGCGGAAGGACAAGAAGACGACGGACGCTTTCGAAATTGTAAAACGTAAAGCAAGATACCGGCACGGCGGTACGAGATTCTCATTTTAAATTCGTCGAGCGCAGGTTGTTCTTGGTTTACGAGTACTTCATCAGCTGGTTTGCTCGGTACCGGTCATGTTTTAACGAATTAAGGTAGAGCGCTAAAATCCGCGGCGAGACTTCGCGCCGTTCCACGGTCTGGTGTAAGTCCATCAAGCCGGATATTACTGGAGCTCGCGATTAATCCCGGTTTATCGTGGACAATACACAGTGCACTGTTGTTCATTAACAGGCGTTGCCTGTCGCTGTCACAGCCACGTAAAAGATTTTTAGAGATGAAACGTCACGAAATACTCGGTCGAACTTACACGAGACTGTTTATAGCGCGATGACCAACCCGTTATTAAATGTTTGGACATTTTATTTGTAGGTTTCTGTGTTTTTAGATTTTTTTCAAAAAAGACAAAAATACATGTGAAAAAAACGAAATGTTTATTAAAAATGATATTTGCGAAAACGTATAATGTTAATATTTTAGTAAATTAAAAAACAATTTTATACATTTAATTAATTTTTGATACATTCTTTTATATTATTTAAAATTGTTTTTCATAAAAAAGATTGAATTTAAACAATTCTCAATTAGATATTTCTAACTAGAAATTTTTTCCCAGCATATATTTTTTTTCTACATAAAACTCGCGATAGTGATAATTAATAATATAAAAAAAGATGGTAAATGCGAGTCGATCAAGTGATGAAAAGCTTGTACAGGCGGGGATTCATTTTTATTGAATAAAATTTTAGCTCAGATTTTAAATTGAAAGCATAGTTTGATTTAGTCAGGAAATGTGCTAATCCAAGTTAAAATGCATTTAATCAACGATATCTGATGAAAGCGGAACAGACTGGATAAAAAGATATTATTACTTATACATTTTTGCTACTTATTGTCAAGATAAAATTAAATGTATTATGAAACGAGTAAAACCGCGCGATTTTGTTAAGAGAAAATACACGGATTCTGATACTGCCTGTTTTTTCGAGATCTTCGAATTTCTCGATATTACCAGACATTTAAGATATTTTATACTGAAGTTTTCGTGATTTTAAGATCCTCGAACTTTTAAGATTCTTGAATTCGATTTTCCTTTGAATACTCTCCGCGAAGATTTATGATGCATAAAATTTCATTTCTTTGGTTAAAAAAAGCATAACTGTATTCTTTCCCTCCACTCGCCGTGTATTTCCAGCACGCGTCTTCGTCATGATTGTTATACGAGTAGAACAGATAAATCGTTAACCTTAAGTTAATTAACTATTTGCGAGCCAGGACGTGACGGGAATTGCATTGTGCCGACTACCGCAGATTTTATACTGTTCACCCGTTATATAGCGAATACACGGACGCACGTACAGCAACGAATTCGAACGAATAAACCGTCGTTGATTACGTTGTCACTGGAGGCTGCTTAAAGCATAATTTATTGTTCTGATCAATGCTAATGTTACGAAATTGCAAATAAGCCAGCTTATTACAACAAGCATTATTTAATGATTATATTATTATCGTTAACACGCACTTTATAACACGCTACCCGCCGCATAAAAAATCGATAAACGCTTACTAATATAGTACATCGTCTCGTTGGATATTTATGTTACATGACGTGCTGCATTTTTAACGCTCCAACGTAATGCATCAATGAATTATTCGACACGGGTGCCAGCCTGACGTAGTTTACCGGAACAATCGATCGTACGTCTCGGATATGACAAATCGAAATGTACACTGCTCGTCAATTTCGCACGATTGAAACAGATTGAGAGCGGCGATTGTAATTTATTTGCTTTAAAAAAAACGTCAGATTGATTGGAAGCGCACGTTCGAGTTTTATCAAACTGGACGACGAGATTGTTCGCGTTTTAGCGGATTGTTTCACGCGATTTGCACTTTTTATATCAACAATTCAAGGGTTGCACGTTAACGCACGAAGTTATCTC
Source organism: Trachymyrmex septentrionalis (assembly GCF_001594115.1). Classification (NCBI taxonomy): domain Eukaryota; kingdom Metazoa; phylum Arthropoda; class Insecta; order Hymenoptera; family Formicidae; genus Trachymyrmex; species Trachymyrmex septentrionalis. The sequence goes on from NW_017305180.1 coordinate 5,798,708, forward strand.
TAATCGGAAAATCTGCAACAGTTCAAAAAACAAGAACAATTTTTTTAAATCTTTTTTAAAGATAAAAGAATTTCAAGTTTTATATTTATATACGTGTACTTAAAAAGATTAACGGATTCAAAATATTTTAGTTCGTAAAACAATGAATATTCTCTCCGACTCCCTTTTAAATCTGATCACTTTTTTGTCTTGAAAAACATAACTGGGCACTGGCGTTGCCTTAATTCCGCGTCACTGTCCATGCAGCTGTCGCAGTCGCGCATCGATATTGTATATTTCGTGAACTGTATTAATTTCATCGTAATAATAAACAGACCTTCCAAACGGCCTGTATATAATTACCGTCATTTATAACTCAAGGATGATATATTTCGGCGCGTTCCAGAAACACAGTTCGTGCAAACAGGCGCGCGTTTGCGAGCGGCACCGGTGCGACAGCGTAAATGTATGGACCGCCGTTAATTCGTGGTAATTGGAAATTATTGTATGACGCGAGAAAGCGTTGTTTGTCTTCGTTCACGTACTGAAACAGTGCAGTGAGCTCGCAACAGTTAGAACGATTGTCGGGATCAACCGCAATCATCGGCCAATTCGTCTGAGTTTCATTGAAACTTCTGTACTTTATAGGTATGTTCGTAGATCTCGTGATTCTCTTGTGTTACATTTGAACTATAATACAATCCCCAGTGCGGAGTTTATCATTATTTTGATCTGCATCGCATTCCTCGAGATCTGTATTTAATCTGATGATGTATTTAATCTATAATGCGTAATAATTGAGTTTGAAGATTGGACAAATGTCGTAGGATGATTACATTAAGATTACGAAGAATGTAACTTCGGATAAGAAAACAAATTATGTCAAATCTAAACAGAAGGAATGATCTTGCTGAAGTACCTAAAAATTTAGTAGATCTGAAAATAATTTTGTTGAACTTTTAAAATAATTGTGTAGAAGAAACTTAAGCAATGAAGAGCAACGCTGCAAAAATTTTGGACATTCTAGCAATCAACTTGAACATCCCACATAATTATTTTGTTAGTTCAACAAATTATTTTTAGATCTGTGTCTGGTTAAATTGTTCGATATTTTATTGTTAATACAATTGTTCTTTCCATATATGTATACGAAGCCGCAATGAAGTAACAAATCACAGAAATAATGAGTTAATATTGTTGATAATTTTTTTTGCAACAGAAGTTCACGAAAGAATAATAACTAATTCTTTATTTAAATAATTGTCTTTCAGATTTATCTCGTATAATCGCGGCATATGTTACAACTTGAACGCCTTGAGGCGTTTCCCTCTTACTTATTTCCTTATTAAACAAGCGAATTTAAAACCTTTGCTTTTATCTAAAGTTTCACTTTGCTAATGTAAGTTTATCTTTTTGTAATTGCTTGCTGTTAATATTTGGCCAATGTTAGATTATTGTAACATATCCTGCCCTGTTATAAAACGAGCAAACAAATAATCCGCGTATAGTCGATTTGGCCTCTTTATTGGCTGCGTGTAAACCGAGCTTTACCATGCGTTAGCCGTTAACGAGCTGTCGAGCTGCGTTAGTCTGTGAATTTATGATGCCAATGCTCGCCGATTCCGCTCGTTGAGCCTCGTGCAGCCTCGCTTCACTAACTGTATCGCCTTGGACGTATTTTCCAGCTAGCAACCAGCTGATAAACGGTGAAACATCTTCCATGTTCTTTTGCGGCGAGCTGTCAGTTTTTCGAAGGAAAGTGTACTTACATGGTATTACTAAAGAAGCTGAACGACTTTCAACCGTTATTTTTAGAAACGTCATAAATACTCGACATTGTCACAAACATTCTGCAATATCAGGCGTTTCTATAAAAACTTTTGAACTTATTAATAGACGTTATCATATACTATATTATCGTATATATATACGAGTATATATTATAATGACATCTAAATAATAACATATGCTATTTATTTATACGAAACAGATTCGAGCAACAAGGATACGGATTAACAGAATTTTATGAGTTATTAATACAAGTTTCATAAATCTATATCTGACAGCACCATAAATGAAAGTTTAAAAGAAGGCAGCGACCATATGATGATGCTATAATAAAAACTATAATTCTAAAATCCTTCCATGCGAACAATTTCGACGTTCATAGGGGGCATAAACTTTAATGCGCGCCTTAAACGGAATATTACAGACGTACTCTGTTCATTTTACGCGCGAGAATCAACGACGCGCGACGAAAGAATAATTTAATATTCGACGAAAATCCGCGTGGGAACGAAATTATTCCGTACTTTCGTAACGACCTTTGTAATTAGCTACCACCGCAAATTGTTTGAGCCGCGTCTCTCCCTTGCGTCCTGTCGTAAAGCCACCCGTTACTTTACGGCATAGTGTAACTACCATCCGCGAATCTCACGTAACATCCATGCCCAGCAGGATGTTGTACAAATCCCAGCAAGCATGATAGCCCATGCTGCTGTTGTTGCCCTCGCAGCTTGTTCGAGATTAAAAATACCAAGCCAACGTTCTTACCTCTCTAAAACATAGTTGCTATAGCTCGTACGAGCAAAGACAAGATGAAAAATCGATTAGTTGCGCAGTTTTAATCTAGTTGAGCCATATTTCCTTTGGCATCTTATTTCATTAAAGCACTGTACGAGATTAAAAAATCAAAGAAACTTTAATTATTTCTGTCCTTCACATTACAGTCTTCATACGTAATTTATATAACATCTTTAGTATACGAACATTTAGTCGTCTATTTATTTAAAAATTAAAAATTTTATTTTAATTCCAAATTTGATCTCTGTATTTGTTAATATAATATTGACGACTTTCTCACATTTTTTTTTTAAAGAAAACCGTCCTGAGATTGAGAATCTGTTATTTCTGTGCATTCTGTATATTTTGATTGTCCTGAAAGCACTCACGGAACAGTATATGCCGATTTAAAATCCGCGACGCATCATAAATAAATTCCATACTCATATAATAATAGAAGTATTCTCACGCGCAAACAAAAATCTGAAACTCACATTATTTATTTAATATTACGTATAAAAGGCACAGTACATATGTAGGAACATATAAATGCGGAACATTATCCGGTTGTCAATTTCAGCTGCTTTCTCAGACTGCTAAGGAGAGTTGCAGATAAAACGAAAGGAACTGCCACACGCAAACAAGCTGGTACGCTATCTCTCATTCTTCCATTTCCTTACGTTATACTTTCTGTAAAACGTGCGAGAATCTCGAAAGCTGCCCTATATTCTAGTCCGACTTGCAACGACGCATACCTACCAATCGCATTGAAGACCGTTGTTTATTTCGGAATAAAGAATTACTCGATTGAAAGTAGAAATGTAAATAAAACGATTAAACACTCTTTTCTAACAGTCCGCTGTGTTTCCTCAAATCACAACTATTAATTAAATAAATCTTAAAAAATATCTTTTAAAAAAAAATGTGCCAGGTGCATAAAAAAAGTGTCGAATATTACATTTCTTTTAATAAAAAACGGATACGAAATAAATGCAAGTAGTCAAGTATTTTGTAATGTAAGACACATAAGATAGATTGAAAGTGACTGAAATGGTCAACTGGATTATAGCGAAGAAAAAACTTGGCGTGCCCGGGTCACATTGCATTTGTGTGAATATATTATCTCATCACAGTATTTTCATTATAAATTAAAATACAAAATCGAAACATTTGTATATAAATATAATATACTATATATTATATGTATGTATTGTTGTAGTGACATTGTCTATGCCGTCTGTATTACATACAAATATATTCACAAATAATAGATGTGATATATAAAAATAAAATTATGGAGAAATAATATGTAATAATATTGACAATATTTAGATATAGAAACATTATAGATAACGAATTTACAAGATTAGTAAACAATTATTAACATCCCTTCTATTCTTTTCATGTATTGTGTATATCTGCAGAATATTGTATGTAATAACCTTTTTATTAATTTGTAACGCAAATAATTTCCATACTATGAAAACATATTGGTCCTAGAATATTGCGTTTTACTGCGCCCGAGCGCACCAAATTTTTTCGTCATTATAATTTATTTGACCATTTTAGTCACATTTAATCTATCTTGCACTATGAAATATTTTACTAATTGCATTTATTTCGTATCCATTTTTTATTAAAAGGAATGTACTATTCGATGTCTTTTTTATGCACTTAGCGTACATTTTTTCTTTCTTAAAAAGGCATTTTTAAGAATTTTACTGCTTTTTGTAAATTTTTAAAAATATGTTATCGTCGCCTCATCCGTTCTCTCTCTCTCTCTCTCTCTCTCTCTCCCCCCTCCCCCCTCTCTCCTCTCTTCCCTCCCCTTCTCTCTCCCTCCCTCTCTCCTCTTCATTCTTTCCCCCCTCACTCTCTCATTCTCTTTTTATCTCATGTACATTGATAATTATTACGTATGTATGTACATTAATATATATATTCACTTATGTTGCTAATTTTAATGTAATATATTAATTAAATGAAAATATTATAAAAATCAGCTTAATGGACAACGATTTACATGTATGTGTCATACGTACGACTGAAAAAAATCTGAAAATCTGAAATGGTCTTTTCGGGATTCGATCTCCAGATCTCGGTGTCGGCTGCAACAATTTTATTCGAACTGGTCGCAATCGAAAAATAATATTATATAATAAAAGTGTTTTTAGATTTTTGATTACGGTTTTACTTTCTGAGTAATTTTAATCTAAAGTTTATTGATGTGTCAAAACTCCAGATAAAGCTAGTGGTAGTGTTGCGAATTTGGCAACGGCATATACACAATGACGTTCACACGTCAAGTGGTCTTGTTTTATATTTTTAAGCGTCGCGACGCTACTCGCTGGATAGATAAATCCTTTAGATAAATCCTTTTTACATATATCTTTTTCGCACTGCTATTATTTTTTTAAGTAATTAATGTAAAATTGCAATTTATTTAAAAGAAATTTGTTTTTATATTTCACGTATTATATTTTAGATAAAAAATTTAAACCCTTTTGCAATTATTGCATAATACATATCGAGTTGAATTATGCTAATATGACAAAAAACGTTTCTTTATTAAAAATGGTACGGCTAATTCCATATTAAAAATCGGAATATATTATACTGAAACCGTAAAAGGAACTTTATTAATCACTCTCAGTTCCATTTAGAGTTCAACAGCTTTATCAGGGAGAAATTAAGGACAGGATAGAAAAAAAGGAATTTACTTACTATTTGTGAGTGAAAAAAAGATTAGAGGAACACTTGGAAAATCGGTCATACACATTCCTCTTTTACGAATTTTCCTTTTTTTTTTCTATATATTTTTTCTATATATTCTGTCTCTTTTGATGAAAAAGAAGATAAAGAAATTCATTTTTGATTGTTTTCACATAAAAAATTATTATTATTAATCGATATGTGTCGCAATTCTAATCGCCGCACAGTATAAAGAAAATCTTTTGTTAGTTTAAAAGTTGCAATAAAAACATTTGTTGTTGTAAGATGTTATTTAAAAATTAAAATTTTTAAATAAATTTTACAACAATTTTTATTGCTTTATATTGATTACAAAAACACAAGATTTTTATGCCAAACTGTTAAAAATTATGTAACGTTGTATAAAAAAAAACAAATAATCATTCTCTCGTTCTGAATTTTTATTTTATATTTACAGAATGAAGTAAATTATTAAAAGATATGATTTTAATAAAATTATCGAAGAATATATGTAGATTCTATACAAATTTGTTAATTTTTATTATCTAGATATTAATCAAACTTTGTTTTAATAAACAACAATAATGTTAAATGAATCAAGTATTCAAATAGCGTGATCGCCGAAAATGAGTGTCTGTAAAGTAGCGCATTAGTAAACATATCTGGAATTGATGAGAACAACATATTACTGTTTCTCCTGCTAATTAGCGTGAATTATTAATTTAGTTTCAAAATTCGATAAAATGACATCAGTTGCGATAAAACACTGACGGCTCGTTACTCTAGGGATATATATACAATATATATAACCGCAATCATGTAACAATACATTTTCCTGATAATCACAGCAACTAATGAGGCTCGTAGAATTTTCTAACTAATTGATCAAAAAAACCTAATGACATTTCAAACTGCTTGTTAAATTACATAAAATTAATAAAAGACTGATATTAAAAAATATGTTTTATATCATGTCTTATAACTTGTCATTTCACATTTTTGTATTTCAAAATTATTTTTTGTATTTGAATGTAACGTATTTAACGAAAAACTATGGAATAAATAAAGTACTTATTAACATTATTATTAAATAATTATTTCCTGAAGAGGTTACAAGTAAAGTAAAAAATAATATTGCTATGTATATAATTTTTATGTAAAATCTTGTATTTTTGTAATAATTATGTAAAAAATGCAATAAAAAATGTTAATTGTTACAATTTGTTATTTAAATATTAAAATTTTGTAATAAATTTTGTTATACCGAGCTATCAAAAATAATTAGAAAAATATACCCATTTTTTTCCATAATTAGCAATAATTTAACAGTGCACTTGGATTATATGAAATTAAATTAATAATATAATTAATTAAGATTTACATGAAACTCATTACAGAGGATAATATCAAATTTTATGCTATTGTAATTTATTAATGTTTTGATTATCACAGGAAACGCGGTAGCATCTCCCGTCAAGTATATTTTTGAAGTTTAATACATTAAAAACATTTTTTTTTATATTATTACGAAAGAATACAATGTCATAAAAGAGACGCTACGGCGTATCCTTTATAGGAAGGAGGATGCTTATTATGTAATTAAAAATTATTGTTTTATTTAAACAAATTGATATTATTTAAAAAATGCATATATTGGAGAAGAATATAGATTTTTACAATAAAAATGAGATAATAATTATATCTGTAAGTGCATTTAATGCGTAGATATGAATACGTGCACGTATTTTTCTGCCCGATTTATGTCATTTAGTCATTCAGATACATCGTCGTCGTCGTCTTGTCGTCGTCGTCTTGTCGTCGTCGTTGTCTTCATAAAATCTTGTCCTCTTTTGATGCACCTTTTCTCTGCACGTTTCCTGCACTTTCTACATTTTTTCTACATTACTATCACATCTCTCTCCTGCATTAATTTCGCATTTCTTCTGCACCTCTCTGCATCTCTTCTCACCGTTTCCGCAATTCTTTTGCACTTCTTTTGCATTTGTTCTGCACTACTTTGCAGCATCTCTTCCGCACTTTTTTCGCATCTTATCCGTTTGTGTATACTATTTATTTATATATTTACTTACATATCTATAAATTATCTATCGATCTTATTTATCCACCTTTCGATGTTATTACAAAATAGGTAAAATAATATATTCTTAAATTCTTTACACTTTTAATGTAATCCGATGAATGTTGCATATTTTTGATTCTTTATCTCTACAATGTTCTACTTAGCGCTGTAAAAATCCCTTTTCAATTTCTGCGCCTCTCATTACGTTGTCTATTGCATTTCGTTCTCTTATTTTAATGTGTTGTTATATACATTTAGTACACTTCTCTTAAAGAATGTCCAAAGGACATCTATATCATAAGGATACCTTCAAGATGCCGCTAGGAGAACTGTGTTCTATGGGACTTTTAATAAATAAAAATACTTAAAATATTATTTAATAAATAAAGATATTTTTTAATAAATAAAGATACTTGAAATATTATTTTGATTCCACTTCTTTTTTATGGCATTATTATATATTTCTCTAACTAATATTATAAAATCAGGGCTTGGAATATCTGGCATCTGATATCTAGAATTTAATGTTATCTAAGAGTAATTACAATAAAAAGCGCATTGGTCATTGTAATTTATTAATGTTTGTTATATTATTTAATATTATAAAATATATTTTTTGTTTATCTTATGCCAGTGACCGTTAATTAAAAATAAATGCAAAGAAAACAGAAAAATGAAAAAATTAATTAACAAAATTGTTAATTATCTAATATACATATGTCCTCATTAAAAATAAACAAAAAAATTTATTTCGAAATAAAGGCTCATTAGAGAAAGACACAAAACAAATAGATATAATTAAATCTAGGAAATCATATAACAAAAAAATGGCTATAATAGCTAAAAAAATGTTTAAAATTTAATTTTAAAAAAATTCAGTTTATTAAATTTTTTTAGCTTTTAAAATTGAATAAATTTTTCATTTCATTTTATACGTCTACTATTCAGAAAAAGTTGATTTTTTAAATTCTTTCAAAGAATGTGTTTACATTATTTCTATATTTCTTTGATATGTTGGAGTATAACAATAAATTTATTTAATAGTAGAAAGAGCTAGCTGTAATTGATTTTTTATAATATGTTTCTAGCACAAACAGTAACTTTTTACACTTACAATTCTTCTATCGAAAAATGTACTGCATTTTTCCTTAATTAAACTATGTTTTTGCACGATACAAATGGTAGAATAGCCATTGCTAAACACGATCTGATTTGCCTTCTCGAAGAAATGCCGCGAGCAGGTAAATCGAGCGGAAGCGTTAAAGTTCCACGAAAGCTCTGATAATTTACGCGAAGCGGCACTTAATGAATAAAAGAAAGAAACGTTTGAGAAAAAGAAGCTCACTGGCCTTTTACTTAGTTCGAGAAAATATCTATATAAGAAAGTTAGTCATAATAGCGAACGATATGCGGATAAATTAACATGAAAAGAAAATATAATTATTGCAGATAATTATAAATGTAACGATAGGTGAGAACTTATTATTTCTCAGCCACGATATAAAAATTTTATAATTGTCTCAAGAAGCGTATTTTGTATATTAATATATATA
>NW_017305180.1:5807608-5808696 GCF_001594115.1 Trachymyrmex septentrionalis
CTATATAAAATTTTATATTTATAATTATAATTATGTATAAAATATTTTAATAATTACATTGATATTTTTTATTTTTAACAAAAATTATTTTTGTAATTAAAAATATGTCAAAATTATATTTATTTATATATAAAAAATTGTATTTATGTTAAAGAGATCGTAAATTTAAATGCTGATGATAATTTAAAATTTTTGTATATTCTACATTTTACACATATTTTCTTTCGATTGTAATAAAGTCGATGTAGTAATATTGCATAATATAGCAATCAGAGATAGAACAATAATGTGATAAAAAGATTCATTAAACAACCGAGGCAAAATGTTCTCCGCGTTACTTGCATTCCTATATCTACTGGTTTAAAAAGTAGGTGTCAAGAAAATTTCTCGCAACTTAACGCTGGTACCAACCCAATTTTGGCGAATTCCGACAATTTGCAATTTGCCGCGTCACGCGAGTCCTGAAAAACTTTCGCACGAAGTTGATCTCATGCTTCCGTAAACGAAGCAGCGCCGAGCTTTTTACTCAAAGACGTCGTGTCGACTTTCCAGCAACATCAGTCAATGCCGCTCGTCACTGTCGTTGTATGGCAGTTTTCATCGTCATGAAATATTGCCACGATGCGCAGACATATTGGCGGTCATGCGCGTCTTTAACTTGCCGTGACAGGCACTATTCATAACATTCGATGCAAGAGTTGTAGAAAGTCGAAATTTAAGAGATAAAAACTAGACGAGAAATTTATAAGACGGGGAGATTTAATTATTAGAATTATATAAGAACCAAAGGATTCTCTTTAGATTTATGAAAAATACTCCCAAGATTTATAGAAAACATGAATCTGAAAATACAAAGAGAATAAGATGAAAGAGCTAAGTGCTAAGCATCTTAGAATTCGAGTAGCTGCAAGTTTTAAAGACCTAACACGCAAGGATTTAAAGTTAAAAATCTAGCTGCTCCAACTGTATCCAACAGTCTGGATCTCAATTTTTTGGTCCGCAGGATCAAAGAAACTTTTCTACGTTTTGTAGACCCACATGCTATCTACATCTTCAAATTTATAATACTTCTTTACCACACCTCATGT
>NW_017305180.1:5808796-5818751 GCF_001594115.1 Trachymyrmex septentrionalis
AATCTCAATTTTTTGGTCCGCAGGATCAAAGAAACTTTTCTACCCACAAGCTATCTACATCTTCAAATTTATAATACTTCTTTACCACACCTCATGTAACGCAACGGGTCGAAAAAAGAGGAGTAAGGGAGACTACATCTCATCTTTTCGCTGCGCTTAGCATTTTTATCGCACCTTTTCGCCGTGGAAGAATTTGCCGTATCCGGAAACGAGTTCGCCGCTCCCAAGTTGGCTATCGCGCAACAACCTCTCCTTCTTCTATATTCAAAAGATTCAAATTCTCTTCATTCCCTGGGCATCAATATGTTCGTGAGAATTCATGTTCAGCTTCACCGTAGCCTTTGCACGTCACAAACAATTTTTCGTGTAACGTTTGAGACTACAAAATATAAATCACGAGAGTTGCCGCATCCTAGAATCTAAAGATTTAATAATGCAGAGCACGTCAAAATGAAAAGATTCCATGACTTTCAATAACACAAAAAATGATATTATCTTATTAGTCTTTTAATGCATAAAAACTCATTGAGAATATAAACAGCGAAGATTTCTGTTATTTTATACAGAAACTTTGTCTAACAAATAACTGGATTTCTCTTTATTTCTCTCTACTTATTCGATTTGTTTCCAAACGCGCGTTCATAATTCAGAATTTTTATGTAGCTCTTATTGAAAAATCGAGTTCTTAGACATACGTTTTCCTTTTCCTGCTTGAAATAACTAATCGCGAAGTTACGAGCGCAAGGAAGCTCTTTTTTTTTTTCTCGTACGATGTACACGATCCATTCGCGACTCACCGAAAATTACTTTCCGCTCGATCGGGCGAAATGGCTCGGATAATTTACATGCGAATGTCGATATGCGACTTTCGCTTTCGAACTCGTCGATGAAACGCTGATTTACGCCCCGAGCAGATTCACGCTGACTGCGCGTTTCCGCCACTGCGCTGCGAGAAACTTACCTTGTGCTGCACATCTATACGGTGAGTAAAGCGACTCGGTATGGTCTAGGCGCACTGACTCGAAAGCTTACGTCAGCTTCGTCCTACCGCACCGGTTAGTTTCCGGTTCCGCTTACCGGCGCGCGAGATATTACGTCGACGAAATGGCGAAAATATCGAATGTCCTCCGTTACTGCCTCACGACGAAAAACTCTTATCACCGCCCGATCGTAGATACTGCAGGCAATTGCAGTTCTTTAATACTTACACTGTTATACTACAGCTACACTAGCTTGTTTATCTTTTCCCGATATTGCTGTTTTTGAAGTGTATAATCGTAGCATGTAGCACTCGATAAATTATGCAAAACTCTGCTCGCATTCTTTACAAAAAAAAAAAAAAGAAAAGAATTCGAACCATTACACGAAGATAGTGTATAAAAACTCTCTTAGTGTATAAAAACAGGATACTTTGTTAGCAAGTCTTGTTAGTGATGGATAAATTAAAAATGATGTGGATCCAAAGATCTGCAGAGCTGCAATCGAGTAATCTGTGAAAATGAATCTGTGAGAATGAAATTGTACAATGGATAAAAAGAATGTTTTCTCTCCATTTGCTTCGAAATAATTTTATATAAAAAGGAAATACATTGGCACGCGTGTTTATTTTATGTCTTTTGTGTAATACAAATGAAAACGATGTATTCCGAAACAAAGCATTTATAATAATATTCTTCTTTAGCGTATAAAATCATTTCGAAATGAGAGGATGTGTGTAAATATTATACTTCTTTTGTGTATAAGAGAACTAGAGACTTGTAGCTTGTAACATAAATAAATTCCAGCATCATAAATATACCAAATTGAGGATCTCTTTTTTAAAATTTCGCTTTATTCTTCTGATAAACAGGCTTCTGATAAATGCACTTCCACGACAGTCAGAAATAAGAACAAAATTGCTTTTGTGGGCTATCGATCTAATACTCGAGATACCAGAGTATTCGATAAAATTTAATGTTCCAGTTTCTCTCAAGGAATTCAATTAACATAACAAATCGAGGCACGCCAAGCGCAATTACGTGAAATTTCAAATAATTGTATGTTCACTCCAATCAATTATTTACAACGGTGTAAATATTTGCGTATGTAAACATCGAGAACGCGTATTATAAAGAAAATATGGTTTGTATAATATTTGGACATTGAGTAATTGAATGATGCTATGCAATGTGGAATCGAAAATATCGTGAAACATATTATCTTTATTTATTAATAAAGCGTAGAATATTTTCTTGCTGTTAAAATTCAACGAAGTGCAATTTGTTATTAGTTTCGTTATAATAAGTAGAAATCAAATATATTTTATAGCTTATAGTCAAGATTTGTTTTATTTTATAACGAAATGACACATCAGAGTAATTATCGACATATTACGGATATATTATATCATATTAAAATGTATCTATTATCAATAATAAATTATTGAAAATTCTTCAATAATTTCCATAAGTACCGATATCATAATTTAATTTTACTCATAGATCAATTTTTGTGACGTGGAATTTTAAAAATATGTAACCTACTACTATCAGCGTAGGAATTCCGTTAGATTTCTAAGTAATTATAACTGAGAACTCATAGCTACTTTATAGTTTAATTACTGGCTATCAATCAACTAATGATAGCGCCCCGGGTACCTATAGTTAATACGTTCATAAATCAACCCACTACTACACCTGCTTTAGCAGCCATTGTAAATTACATACACTGAATCACGTATGTCACAAGCCTATTGCATTGCATTGTTTAATACATTGCCAGGATTTCGGATAATTGCAATGTTCTTGTATAGCGAGTTTGACAATTGTATTTACACCCATAGAAATCTTTTCTTTGTTATCCATCATCCATTGTGTTTCGGAGAATACTATTAATTTTTACACAACAGAGCTTTAAATGCTTTCAAAATATCTGGATAATGAAACCTTAAATAAAGCTCATTAAAGCGAAATCTGTTTAAAATTAATCGAAAAACAAAAATCTATTTACGTTATGAAATATTTAAAGTTTGCAATAATATAATTTTTTTATGTTAAATAACTTCAATACTTTAATAACTTCTTTTTGTCTTATATAATAGCTTCTTTCGTTTAGTAAAATGTTTATTAAAAAAACATTTGATATTCGATGTTGTTATATGTAGGTACATATGTATATAACGAAACAATAATTATGCATGCAAGATACTTGGCAGATAAATTATTCAACGAACTCGAAGGCAATTTGTAAAATAAATCTTCTTTTCTCGTGCTCTTTTAGATTTTCCTACGTTATTTCTATTCGCGGTACTCTTAATCTCCTCGGGCACCCCTAGATCTTACACCCTAGAATTCAAGGAACTACAAAAAAGATTAAATTCAGCGAACGAACCTTCCGCTCTGACTAGTCGATTTCAATCGCCCCGTAGAAATCTTCGAAAGACGTACGGTAGGAAATTGCTCGTTCACGACAATGCGATCGCCGATCTTTGACGAAAGCGCGTGGCGGCATTATCGGCAACGGAATGGCATTGCCATTTGGTTCTGCCGGCTTTCCGACGGGTATGTTCAAAGGAATCTGTGTCGGGCCTTTCGGCTTTGCCGAAGTCGTCAGCCCACGGACAAATCGGCCCAATTCCGCGACGAACGAGTATTATTCCACTTGGCGGGGCCCGTTACGATAAAATCGATTTTCGCTCGCGTTCTTTGATACCACACTGGAAATTGATGGCTGTATCGTGGCCGATTTTTCAGCCCAACTGACAAAAGGATTCATAAAATAATACATTATTTGATACTCTCTGTTATATATCTTTGTTTAAAGAGACTTATTTATTTAGTTAATTAATTTAATTCTTTAGCTAATAAGATTTATCTAAATTAGAATCCAACGCCACACATTAAAAAAAAAAGAGTCTGATAATAACTATCAAATACTGAGTGAAATAATTTCAATTAAATGTTTAGTTAATATAACTAAAAATAATTTTAGTTTTCGAAATATTTAATAAATATTACAAACATAATAATATAATTAACTGTTTGATAATACTTGTTAAATATTTAGAAAATTAAAATCATTTTTGGTTATATTAAGAGACTGTAACTGAATATTTAATTGTATTTAAAATGCGAGAGGCAAAATGCTAAACAGTAACGAGAAACGCATAAAATTACTTACCCTTATATTTACGCTTAGCAAAAGGATTAACGCCAAAATCGATGGTTACACCGATTTGACATAAGAAAATCTCAATGCAGTGCTCTTCATTTAAAAGTCTGGCGAAGTTCGAAACCATTATTGTCGGTTCCCAGACACAGTTTGAAAAGCATTCCTAAGCCCTTTGAAGCAAAAAGAGAGTATGCATTCGGTTCACCGCTAACTCGAATTCACCGACTGCACATTTCTCTTGACCTAGGGGATAATTTCCTTCTCTCTCCACCCTCCCTTAAAGCTCTCATCGATTTATTCCCCATATAATTCCGTTTAATCCTTCCATTCCATGGCAACAAATAAATATTACGATCGATTAAACACACCATAACCGACCAACATCCGTTCATTCTCCCAATCGAGAGTATGGCTACGCTTTGTCAAAATTTAACAGTAATATTAATTTATTATAGACATTAAAGAGGCACTCAACTCTCTTTATATTATACGTTGCCAAGGATTGCTTTATGCGTTTATTACGTATTGATAAATTTCATTATTTTAATATTACTGTAAATTATTCAAATGCTAATGAAACAATTATTGGTGGATTATGGCTATTCGAATATGATTAAGTAAATGATGAAATGCGGGAAAATGTAATATTTACAGGATATTTATTTTGTAAGTGGACAAAAAGTATTACAGTTTAAACATTTTATTTGGAGCTGTACCGTTACATTCACTGTTATATCTCTTTACCGAACTTCTTAATTATCGACAATCAAATACCTAACATTATCATCAATCACGCTCGCCATTTGTCACATGTCTTGTTTCTCAACGCATAGATTATGTGTTTTATGATTTACGATTTATCTTAACTCTTTACCGCATTATTATGGCATATATTTCACAATATCGATTTTTCAGTTCCTATAAAAATAACAACAATGATTTTTCCATTAACCGTTATAATCGGTTACAAACTGTGCGATGCGCTATATTACATCTTACTTTTTACAATAATCGAATAGATGTCATTTATATAAAATATTGGCAATATTTCATTTTTAGAAAAATGTATCTTTTACTCGATAGAAATTTTTTGCATTTTTGTCATTATAAATCTTTATTTATTCATGATCTGGCCGATAATTTTCGTTTTACATAATAAACGTATCATTACGAAGATAGTAATAATGCTCTTTTGTCGCGCGATATGTATCTTTGTAAATCGTTTTGCGAGAAG
Source organism: Trachymyrmex septentrionalis (assembly GCF_001594115.1). Taxonomy (NCBI): domain Eukaryota; kingdom Metazoa; phylum Arthropoda; class Insecta; order Hymenoptera; family Formicidae; genus Trachymyrmex; species Trachymyrmex septentrionalis. Next base: position 5,814,180 of record NW_017305180.1, read on the forward strand.
AGTATTATATCTTTAGATTAAACGCACCGCGTTATACTCATCCGAAATATATTCTTAATTGTAAGAGAAATTATGCGGTAAAGAGTTAACTTTACAATTCCGACTTGCTTTCATCCAATATCGCACTCCACGTAAACACGCTGTTGTTAAATCTAAGATAAAAATAACTGTTATCATTATCGTTAATTGTGCTAGTAAAGGGAAGTTTCATCGTTATATCACGACAAGAAACATCGACACATCGCCTCCTCAAAGCTTAGTTTAATTTTTACATTGTTTCTCTTAACAAGTTAGCTAAAATTAGAAATACGTCTATCGTCTAATAATTGTCAGTTTCGATATGTGTTACCCACTGGATTTATTTACAATTTTTTTATTTAAAAGTTATTTTTCAGATACAAAATAGAAGAAATGCGAAACATTTACGATTAAATTTACAAAATGTAATAAGTTCGAATGAGCTTATTATATTTTCTGCTTAAATGAGTTTCTCGTTTACCCATTTAATTAACTTGATGTAGAATATTTTATAATATGACAAATATTTAAAGTCAAAAATATAATTCACGCAGGCAATCACATTAAACTGATAAAATGTTACGTTTTAAACTTTGCTTTATACAAGTTTATAAGAACATAAGCAATATGAAAATAATTATAAACGAATATAAAATATAAAGTTGGTCTCTTTATTCTTTTTTTAGATACGTACAGATTGAAGCAGATTAAAGAATCATCGATAAAAAGCTAATTTTAAGTGTATACTAAAAACTTTTTCAAACCCAGTCCTGGAACTTTGTTCTCCTGCAAACGTACGTGTGCGTGCATATTAATTAGGAAATTATATCAACCTCTAACAACGTAAAATATAAACATTAAACGTAATATGTTTTAATCTCGATGTCAATATCACGATACATTCAACAAATTAATCCATTTCTATTAAAAATTCTTTATTTGAACTGTTTTTATATTATTGGAAGAAACGAATACATAAAAAAGTTAAATGTTAAATTAAGTATTATTGTAGCATTATTAAAAATTATGATTGACATCTTTTGCAAATGTATTGATTACTTCGCGTAAAAATTCATAGGAAATGAAGTTTTATGCAAATCATAAAAGACGCAAGTTTTACACCGGCAATTTGTGAGATTTCAAAGGATCCTGAACATTCGAGAATTATAAAATTCAGAGTCCTAAAATTAAGGATTATATTACAACGAGAATATGTTGGAATCTCTAGAATCGAAAGATTATGTGCATTAATTATTAAATTGCTGAACAGAATCTATCGATCTATTAGAATTTGGACAATCCTTAGAATCCGCGAAATTTAGGCCCCAGAGATTGAGATAGCATACAAATCCCACAATCACTTCATCTACTATATTTCCATATTATTCCATTTACTCGCTATCGGTTCTCTATATCTGTCTTTCTCTTTCTCTTTTCCCACCCTCCCCCTTTCTCGATGCCTCAGCTCATAACATCGCGAGCGTTCCTCCAGCTCTCATCATTAAACAAACGAGCTCATCAATAAAACAACACGACCCTCCATTAAACGATCTGCTGCCGTTTAGCCGTCGTAACACCCACTAGGTCTGAGTTTAGTTTTGCAGAGCGATTAAATTATTCATGCAACACGGTGGACCCAAAGTCAAGCCCTCCTACCCTTCGTGATGGTAGTAGATCTTGTCCTTGCAATTGCATGTGGCGCCGCAGAACTTTCGGCGTTCACGACCCTCCTTGGTGTCCGTCTCGCAGACCCATGAACCAAACGTCCTGAGCAGTTCGGCGCAGTTGGACCACAGATCGGTATGATAGCAGGCGTTCGTGCAAAGCGCGTCCTGCGTGCAGTGGTCCTTGCACATGCTGCACGGCTTTCCGGCCACGTACGGCAAGCCCAGACGGCCCTTGTAGTTACCGCTGCGAGGTAAGAACATACCGGCTATTAGACAATATCGATCTCAGCACCGATTGTAACAGCCCGAAGCGACATGAAAACGTGAAAAATAAATTTAAATATTTTATTGCGATTTAAATATCATTAGATCGAAGCACGTTTCCGCATTTCAGCTGCTTTGGCCCACTACAAAAGAAAGAAAAATTTGGATTTCGAGCACGACAAGAATATAAATTTAATATCGACGACACTAATTTAGCATTCATTTCGATACTTGTAACGGCAGAACATTTTATTTTTCTTATTGCATCAAACTAGTCCGTGCAGCATTGGATTTTTGCAAAATGTTCTTATTGCTCTCTGTTTCTAACTTATTCTGATTCACGTTATATTAATATTTCATTCAATATATAAATATATATCGCTCAGATACGGAATCACTGTATATACTATTACAAATATATGTCGCTTGAGATACTTGAATTTCTTGAATACGAAGGAGAGAGAGCAAAAAATTACATCAAAAGATGTTATGTATAAGATGTAGATATTTAACGCGCTTTTATTATTAATTCAACAAGTTGGAGAAGAATAAATTGTGTGTGTAGATAAAAGTGAGAAAATTTTAACATGCGCGTTTGCCTTGTAAAAATTAAAACAGTAATTATACAAGAATTAGAATCAAGTTTTTAGTGTTAAATTTCTCGGATTAAATTTCTTATTTCGTAATAGCAACAAGTATCCTCTTAATTGTATGTTTTAAGATAAATTTACATTTTACAAAATTTTATATTGATGCAATTTTGCTTAATTTATATTTTATTCCAAATTAACTGAAAAATACGTAATTAATTAATCACTTTAAAGAAATTTTGTTTACTATATAATAATATCTTTATTAAATTTAAAGTTCATAGACACTTTGTTATTAATATCCTCGTTTTTTTTTTTGGTTTTTAATAACTTCCAGTATTTTCAACTTAAAATAAATACCCAATTTCTGAGATAGTCTGCATAATAGTGTAAAAATACTTTAGGCAGTATCCTAATTCAAATCCATTAGCCACGCGCATTAACGAAAAGCTGTAGAAGGACCGTCGAGCAATTTGCAAATGGGCCACCGAATTTACATTCAAAGTATTTTTCGGTACGAATCGCGCGTCTTAAACGATCCCGCGAGAATTTCCGTCTCTAAAGGCCGGCCAGCTCGGGCTGCTGTATATCCACGAAATTAATTACGAGATAGAGCCGGTGTGGAAGAACGGCAAGATAAAAGGAAGGATAAGGTGGCCCACCACCACCTGACACGGTTTATTTATTCAGGACTCGGGCCACTGATGGCGGCCGCACCGGCTTCGCTTTTCGTGTAAAATAGGTCAGGCGTCAAATACACTGCTGGAGAATGTGTACTGCTTAATAGAATAAGAAGTACACATTGATGTACAGATTGACATATAAATTAGCATATGAAATAATCTTAAAAACTGTTTTATGGAATATCATTTTTTTCTCGGAATTGCTAGAGTTTTTTCTATGGAAATTGATTTCATAATGAATGGATGTGCTAATTTTTAATTAATTTTAACTGAAGCTTATTACAAAGTATGGTCGATGTACGAAATATATATTCTATAGTTTTAAAATCTATCAGATTTTATTAAATTCTTCTAGTGAATTTATATTTGTTTTGAAAATTCGTTTGAGTTCAGTTTAATTTGTCGAGTTTCTCTGCGGTAGAAAAGCTAATATGACGACCGTATACGCATTTGCCTGTTAGTATCTCGTCTTGTAACATGAATATATGAAACTGCGGGGTGAACTCGTCGCAGATCGTATTAGAACGGATCTTGCGGAAAATTTATCGGGTCCGCGTATTGCGAGGGATCGATATGAGGAATATATAGCGTCACGATTTGTAGGAATCCTTAGTTCAGAATTGGGTCGCCGGCATTTTTGTACGGTTTGCAGGAGCGATAAATTGCAAGACCGAAGACCGGAGCGAATTCTAATTGCGTGAGTCGCTCGCGCGTGAAATGTCGCTGAGAAAATCATTTATTTATTGTCACTCACTTGGACAGCTTACTCGGGAATGCAAAGATAGTAGCGTAGTCCCCCCCTCCCTCTCTCTCTCTTTTTTCTTTTTCTCTGTGATATATAATCAATTCTCTACTCCAGTGAATTATTATTGTATACAAAATGTTGATAAAAGTTACTATTCAAATTTATAATCTTTAGAACGTTATATAAGAATGTACATATTAAATTAAGGCAAATTATTTTCTCTGTATCTCTCTTCCTGAATAGTATTATTATTGACAGAGTAAAAGTATAAATAAAAAAAGAAAATTACATAAACTTCAGTTTCTATTAACAAGAAAAATAAAAAAGTGCAATACTTTTAATTTTATTCTAATATAATCGTTTTTGTATTTTCTTACAAGAATATCCATCTTTATTTTAAATTAATTTTACGTTTAAAGTATCAATATTTTTACAAATTTACTAATACTTTTTAATTTAATATTATTCGATGTCACAAACAGTTTTTCTTAATCAAAATATGTATTAGTACTTTTCCTTTCAACTAACTCGTATCTCTCTCTCACTCAAGCTTCAAGAAAATTCTTATTCATACATTGTACGTCGTATGTTTTGCATTGAGCATC
>NW_017305180.1:5818851-5824776 GCF_001594115.1 Trachymyrmex septentrionalis
ATATACATATATGTATTATATATTCCAGTATAGTAGCGACAACGAAACCATAAGTATACTGAGAAAGTGTGCCATACTGGTGACAAAGAGAGCCGTCTAAGTGCCACAATGGGCATGACAAAGACGAACGAGCTATAACTCGCGTTGACGTTGCATATATTCCGCACCAGTGTCACCATTTTCCTTGTTTTCCTTGCTTACCTCGTTCCTCCTGTTCTCCTCCAAGCGGGTTATGTCACTTACATTCTGTGTATAAATATAGGATTTACATATTTCAGCACGTCTAGGGAAAGCTTACGTGACACGAGCTTGAATGCAACATCGGTTGTTTTTTGTGAAAAAGGTTAAGCTATAAGTATAATCAAGTCCGTATACGTAGTGGCTGAAAACATCTTCGACAATCATTTGAATAATATGTGGTTTCGAGTTATCGAAGTCCCTAAGACGTTGCACCGCGAATAGTTATAATTCTCAAGGTACTCTAAGGTTATTGCACCCTATAATATCGTTTTTCATTCAAGAAGCACTGACAGCACATTTTCTCAAGCAACATTCTCCTTTAGCTGCTTATACAGTATCTAATACTTGACTCCAGAAAAAAAAATTTTCCAATATTGAAGTAACAAATATCTTTTATTTCATAAACATACTTTACAAATTCTATTGTTACGAATTGATTCCTAATATATTCTTAATAATATACTCTTTATTCATTTCTTTTCTTCTATTTTATCAGTCTGCAAATTTTTTATTGAAGTAAAAGTTAATTTTTTTTTTTTAATTTTCAATAGATTTATTTATTACAAGATTAAAGTTCTTTTTTATTTAAATGTGACTATTATTATTATGTAAAAAGCGAACTGTTTGCGAAATGTAATAAGGTTTTTTTCTCTTTTTATTAATCTTTCTCACTTTCTTTCACCTTTCTCTATTCTCTTATGTTAATGATTCAATCTGCTTTGACCTTCTCCTATTCAGCAAATGTCGATTTAACTAAGATCTGCTTTGACGATGCTGCGCACGGCGCTACTTTCGCCGAGTTTACGGTTAACCGTTTCAATCCGCATTTCCCTCCAGCAAATTATTGCGTCAATTCCATACTAATGAACTAAGTTCTAGCCGTAGCCCAATTGCAATTGCTGTTGCAGAAACAACCATGTATCATAACAGTCACGGCAAAGGGCATGCAACCCTGGTGGAAAATAATTACACCGCGTTACTACCGTATCAATGTAATTTGTATTTGTGTGTAACGTGTTACACATGTATTTTATTGTTCTATATAATTTGGAACAAAAATAAAAACATGTTGCGTCTCGACATGTAAACAAATCATATTACGAGAATCATATTGCAAATATTTTTATGAAATTTATGTGCAAGGGATCATGCCGTGTGATATATGAGAAATAATATAACTTATACGGAAAATGAATTATATTATAAGATCTCTGTCAAGATCAAGAGGAAAAGAGAACATAATCCGAAAATGTGTTTCCTTTTTCAATTGGAGAACACATTTAATGTAAGCATCCGGAAGTTCTCTGTTATATGAGATGCAAGATGAAACTCAATCCGCTTAACTGAACCCGCTATTCAGACGGTTCTTCAATTGTTCAACATTATACGTACCTCGGAGCATAGTTGCAAACATACATATAGAAATCCTTGCCGAGCGGACCCTTGCCGCCTGTGCAATGGCTCACCCCGCATCCGACCAGATGTGTCGTCGCCCACACCACCTGCGTGTAATGGCCGATCTCGAGGATCTCATTCGTCGTATTGGGTCCGTACTTGAAGTCCTTGTACTCCATGTACCACATTCTGATGGGGAAGTTCCTACAACATTCCGACGAATGTTTCGGTGGGAGGGATCTCGATTTGTGGCAATGGCGATTTGTCCGCGTGTAACGTAAATCATTCACATCCGGTGATGTTTGTGAAGCCCCTAGTATATACATACATGCCGAAATCTACGCTATAGTCCATCGTGGACTATTTACCTGCGTAATCTAATTCTAACTTTGTTAACTGAAGAATTAATTACAATATGCTTTTTCAACACAGCACGAAGCTAAATTTTCCGATGGAACGTGATCAAATTCTTTTGAAATTATCTTGATTGCATATCAGAGTGTCGCAATAAAATTGTAAAAAATTTGAGATATCTTATCGTATATCCAACGGCAAAATTAATCATTCCGGATGGTATCTTTTCAAGAAGTTATCTTTTGATATGTAAATAATGAAGTGGCAAGATAATTAACGGTGCATCCATAGCAGATGGACCACTGCATTTTCATGGAAGTCTAGCCCGCGTGCACAGAGTACATCTGTACAAATATACCAACTGCAAACGCGAACTCGCTAACTAGAAGTAAACAAGATTTAATAATATCTCACCAGAGCGTACGACCCGTGCTGATGAATATGTTTTGTCCACTCTGTCCAAAGCCGTCCAGGTACAGACCGGTCGCATTGTCATGCACCAAACCGAGGCAACGATCGGCCCATCTCTGTGCTGCCTTTGCTAAGCCCGAATGCCATTTCTAAAACAAAGAAAGATATCCAGAATTATCAGACGTGCCTGGCTTTATTGTGGAGAAATTGTCTCGGAAATTGCAAACTACAAATATTAGAGATTGAAATAAAAAAATATTTCTAATTTTAGAAAAATATATAGGGTTACTCCGGTATATACGCCGCACCTATCAAAAACTTAATTTATTAAGTATTATTTATTATCTTTAAAGTAAACGAACTATATCAGTAAAAACTTTGTACTGTCTACTAATGAAAAAAATATTAGAAATCTGAAATATTTATTTTTCGTATTAAAAAATAAATTTTTTTAAACCCTTGCATTTTTGCCGTACATCCCATAGGAGAGGGATGTATGGCTATTTATAAGGGGAGGGGGGATATGTACGGCTCATGAAAACTTTACAAATAATGCATAATAAATAAGATGACACAATAACTTATAAAATGTATTTATAAAGTTTTATTAAGGAATAAGAATGGTAAATATGTATAGGAAATAATAAATAATAATTACAATCTTCCTACATATATTACGAGTGTTATGACATTAGTACATGTTCCATGTAATGCGTTTATCGCATTTAGTGCACTGAATTCAATCTGCGCATTTTGTATGCTTTGGGCATAAATCCCGCTCGTTAAAAATGCCATGTATCCCAAACAGGAGGGATATACTCGTATAAGACAACAAACTAAACAAAGAATACGAAAACAAAGCATTTGTATTTTGTTATACAACATGCTTTACTATTCCATTACACGTATGTATCACGAAATAATCATTAAATCTTTTACACGCCCTACAGTAACTATTTTATGTATGATTATAATTTATGATGGCGTTACTTATTACAGTGACAAATCGACTCACAATTCAACTCACAATAATTTCATTAATATTAACAGTAAGAAGCTGAAATCGTAACACAATACTAATATAATATAAAGGCATGTAACAGAGTAGTTGTGGGAAAATTATCCCCACTTCTTCTATTTTTTCTGACTTTTGCGGCGTAAATCCCAGCACGGCGTATTTGCCGGAGTTACCCTATATATATATATAAATATGAAAAAATATTTCTAATGTCAAACTGTTAATAGTTTTGAAATCACACGTTAAAAATTTCTTTTCGAAAGTTCCTTTTATAGATTAAACTTCAAGAAAATATATATAACAATTCTAGATAACAAAATAAATAATTCTCTTATTATAAGTAAATAGTTTCAAATAAATAAGCTGAACATTAACGAAGTGCTAGAAAAAATGCGCATAATCCATTTTTTTGTTTTATTAAAAAAGGATGATTGCAAATTGATCAAGGGATTTGTAATTGAAAAGTTCTACATATTTATTTTAGAAAAAGATTAAATTATTAAATTAAATGCGTATAATACGACTAAATTTACGAGTGCAAAAAGTTTTCTCGCTTCTGCGTGCATACGAAAACCCGCGGCAAAAAGTTTCTTGACTTTCCTTTGGCTCCTTAATTGCTCGTTATATGCAAATATCGTGCTTTCAAAGCCATAATGTACGCCCCGTAGAGGTAAATTTCTCGTTCTTAGAAGTTTTTCAGAGGAAGATGCTATGCTTCTTTTTTTTTTACTATTGCTCATATTTATATTTCCGTTTATTCTTTCACATTTTCTGTGCTCAATACCAAATTATAACTGCGCCTTAATTCTTCGTAGTGAGTCGCATTTATAGTCGCAATAACTGCAACTACATAACTCGATGTAAAAAAAACGAAAGTTACCCGCGATGCTCCGATATTGCATTCTACGTGCCTACATTAAGCTTAAGAAAGTCAGAACCTAAGTCCAGGAGTAGGTTTCCTTAATCAGAGACGCTCCTTGATTTATGCATCTTGAGGCGACTGCTTTCTTGCTTATACAAAGTTAGTTCTGAATTCTAAGACCAGGTGCAATATTCTGTAGCACACAATATGCTTTGAAATTACATTTTTAATTATTTCTTACCTCGTAGAAGATATATTTAGTAGAAGGTATATTAACACTATATTTCGTAGATCAACATTTATGTATAGTCTATCAGTTTTTTTTCCCTTCTACTGCTTCTTTTATAAATATATATAATAAAACATAATGTTATTTTTTTGAATAAGAAAACTTAGAATGAAATATTATTTATTCGTAGACATGGAAAAATTATAAAAGATTAATGATAATTCTGATGAGTCTCTATTAGAAAAATTCACATGTATAAAATATTAAAATCACAAATATATCTCTCACAAAAATCAATCAATCATGATTTTTTTTTAAATTATAATAGTAGAGCATGATTGATAATTTATGATGATTAATAAGCTGAATAAGAAACATAATATCTCGTTAACTCCTTCCGCGGCATTACCTAACTTCGACCCTACTGGATCGATATAAGATTCTCGATACCAGTTATTCTCTCCTCAAGAAACTGCGTCGCGTCTCGGAGTTTTGCCGAGAAAACCTCAGATAACAGTTGTATCTAAGGCGTAACTTCCGCCGAAAGTAGCTTTTACGGTGACGTCCCTGGTAGTTTCCGTGGGAAAAGAATTTAAGTGGGAAGTCGTGTAACTTATAACCAAGCTTGAGATTGGCAGCGCGAAGGAAACGACGAGTAAATGCTACAAGAAGACCCGAAATGGTCTGACCATGTAGACACCTGGCCGCGTCCATAAATATACCGGATTTTCCGAAAAGATATGTTACCAGTTGTGGAAACTAAGTTCAAGTACTCATAAACTTTGTGCAATTATATAACAAAAAGAAATTAATCACAAAATTTATTAATATTAGGTATATAATTATAATTAAATGTAATTATATGTATACCGTCGTTTTACTAGCGCAAGTTGCTGAAAATTAGAAAATTGCGTAGCAATCGTGTCATTTCATTCTTTTTTTACACATTCTTTACGGTTTTATTCTTGTGTCTGTTTTGCGTTTGTTTTTTTACAAGAAAAGCGATTGAGTTAATCTACATTTTGATTTGTTCGGGTTTAACTATCAACCGCAGCGGCTATCGCCTTTCCTTCTGGAATACATATCTCCTCTCTATATCGCCGTGAGACACAACGGGAAGTGAGTGATATATAGCACACATACATGTTTATATATAGATCGGATAATAACGTCGATGCAAGCGGAAATTGAAATCTTGCACCGTACTCGACGGCGAACCTCGAAAATTCAGTTTTCTGATCAAGTAAACCGCTTCGTAAGGTAAATCTCTGATAAAACCCTCTATTTTGTATGCACAGTGCGTTTAACGTCTTAATATCGAGCGTTCATTGAGAGTAATAGAATTATATCTGTAAGAATGAATTTACAGTCTCATGTTTAAATAACATAATTATATATATATATATATATATAGAC
>NW_017305180.1:5824876-5883411 GCF_001594115.1 Trachymyrmex septentrionalis
ATATATATATACATATATTACATACACTTCTGACCAAAAGTTTGGAAACACATTTAAAAAAATTGACATTTATGATTACTTGCTCAAATATCCATAACAATGTATTTTTTTTTTAACAATAATTCTTTTCTCTCTCTCCAATAACTGTTATTGAATCTGAAGAATTATTGTTAAATGAACGCGTACTGTTATAAATATTCGAATAAGTAAAATCTCAAAAATAGGTATTAATTTTTTAAATATATTTTCAAACTTTTGCCTGCAGAGTATTTAAGTAACTATAATATATGTATAATAAAATATAAGATAAATAGTTAATGTCATAACCATTATATTTTTGTTAGTCTTTTCACAATAATATTGATATTATAAATTTATGCTTTATTTGCAGTTAAAATTATTTACTGTTATATAATCTATTATCGTTGTTTAATTATCTATTATTTGTAAAATATCGAGCATCTTATTATCATGCTTTATTATCCAAATAGAAGAAAGGCACGTGTTGCAAACAATAATTGTTATAGGATTTACATTCTGATAAATTTCCAGAGGAATATGGAAAATCGTGAAACGAGCAGATAACAAGGGCTTTTGCCGCTTAATTTTAATCAGTCCAATTAACGGCGCGAGTTATCTGCTGCGAAGTTGCCAAAAACTCAAATTAAATGCGCATTGTGCACGATGAAGTTGAATTATGTTACTGCTGTATTTATTATGTTGCTTTTGTTGCGTTTCCAGAAGAGTGCCTTCTCATTCGTGACCGGTAATTATTTCTCCGAATATTATCCATGCAAATTTTACAAAGAATAAACTAGCTAAATCTGTGTGTATTTTCTAATTAATTTTATAATATGATGTCATTGGACGTATACAGGGCGCCTCTGCATATAGTGCATAAACTGCTACAGCAGCTTTAGCACATGAAAACAAGTGAAATGTATGTTCCGAACGGTTTCGGAATTGCAGGATATTGAAATAAAAAAATATGAATTGTAATAAATTTGTTGTTTAATGCTCGTTATTCTATAATACTTTACAAAAGATGTTCAAAAGATGTACAAAAAATTCCTTCGTCGACTTCAACACACTTTCTAGCACAAATTAATAAATTGTTTCGGAATTGATGACAAATATTTGGAGTTTCGCGAATAATATCGGCAGCGTTAAGTACCAGTTACCATAATTGTTCTGCATTCTGAAGCTCATTCTGATAGACTAGATCTTTCATTCGTCTCCCCCAAAGAAAAAAATCCAGTGATGTGTGGTCGGGACTTTTCGCTTGCCATTTAATGGGAGTGTCCTGGCCTCTTCCAATTCAATGATAGTGATCAAGGAGAAATGTTCGCACAGGAAGTCATCCTTATCGTGCATTTGTTTACATTTTGGGGATGAATGAAAGATCTAGTCTATCAAAAAAAGATTCAAGATTCAGATCAACAAAATTAATATTAAACATCATTTACTATGATTCATGTTTCCTTACACTTCAATATCTCGTTATTCCGAAACCTTTCCGAAATCAGACAAATGTTTATTAGACATTTTCGACTTGGTCTCATATGTTGGAGCCGCTGTAGCAGTTGATACACTATATGCAGAAACACTCTGTATAAAGATCTCTAAATGATTATTATATAGTTTAAAATGGTTAGATCTCATAGAAATAAATTTGAATTGTCAGTATCTTTTAAAATTAAATCAGAATATTTAAATATTTGTGTTGATACATATTTTTCCCTCAAAATAATATACTATGATAGTAATGCTTAATAATAATAATAATAATAATAATAATAATAATGATACAATAATGCATTTCTAATCCAAATTTCAATAATAGTTTAATAGCGATTTTTAGTATTAAGTATAAATATATAACAATACTTATTTTATATTTATTATTTATGTATGTATGTGCGTGTGCAGAGAGAGAGAGAGAAAGAGAGAGAGAGAGAGAGAGAGCCCGCGTTGTTTTATATTTAATATTTAACAACAAAATTTATTATTATATTATTTAAAAATATATTACATAAAATATTTAATGTATTAAAGTGTATCATACTTAATATCGAATTCAAACGAAATCATCCGACAATATTGATATCAAGATTATAGGGCAGTCGAAAAGTTATTTCTATTTCTGTAAGAAAAGAGATACGCGCACTGCAGAGTTTGGAAAGATTCCATTTTGAAAAGTGACAACGTATTGTCGAAGGCGCATCGAAAGATGAGAATCTGGGAAAATCGATAGAATTTCAAAGCAAGCATCCCTAGTATTATTCGAACAGGCTGCGAAACCGCTCGCTCGCATTATTCACAAATTCTGCGCGAAGAAATCCTAGATTCAAGCGAAACTGATATCAAAAAAATCTAGATTTTTGAAACTTCAAATGTAATAATAATTTAATAATAATAAAATTATATTTAATATATACATATATTCGCGTCAGAATTCTTTTATTTAAAATGGATTCATAACAATGTTTAATATTATCAGTAGTATTAAATATTTAATGTTCTATGTGTATTAAATACTATTTATGCTTTGTATTCAAAATGTAGAAGAGATAAAGATGATTCTGTCTCTTTATCACTCAAAGTACATTTAAGTTGATATAAAAGGTTTATCTTTTTTCTATCAAGCTCTGTATTAAACAAAGTTAAAACTGGACTACTTTGAAAAGAGGAATAAAATATATCTTTTTAAATAAAACACAAAGTACATTGAAATCCATAGCTTCGATTTTGCTGAAACTTTTAACTCTTTTTTTGAATGATACAACGAACCTTTTAGATAAATTTAATAGACATATCTGTGAAAAATAGTGTTCACATTATATATCTTTTTTTTACTCTCTTTTTTTATTTATTTCAAATGATCAATAGTGAAATGTACATAGAAAAAACAATTTTGTTAAAGTATCTCAAAATTTAGGTCGGTACAAATCTGAAAATAATTTTGTTTTTTGAACCATTAAAATAATTATATAGAACGCTTAACTTAAACATTAATGACAATACCATGCTGCAAAAAGTTTTAAACATTTTAGTAACATCCTAAGTAACATCCTACGTAATTATTTCGATGGATATCAATAAAATTATTTTCAAATCTGTAGAAAAATATGTAGAAAATTTTTAGATATTTCTACAAAACCGTCCTTTTCGTGTGTATAAAAAATTTGACACAATTATCACTATAGAAATCGCGAAATCATCTTATATTGTACCTTGATAAAATTCTCATGTTCCCATGTTTCATTCACGGAATAATAAAAATATGTATGTCATCGCGAGTAGATAAAATACGATGACAAGTGTATCAGAGTTCTCAATATTGACTATTGATCGCATTGCTGTTGCGCGAAAACGATGACAGACAAAAAGCGAACGTTTCTGAAATATCGTGATGAACTGCCGATGAAATTTACAGAAAGGTGGTTATCGCGATCGGCGAAAGTTCTCGTAAACGTTCCGATGAAGCGCGTAACATCTACTTCCGCCCGGCGAAACCAATTTTACTTTGAAGCTCCGAGTCACGCGGACAGGCGTCGATCAACGGAAATAGAATATATCGATTTCTTGTCTCGCTGAAATACTTTGCGTTTTTTACTTCTAACGCTACAGAAGATGCTTCAGTATAAGTTCCCCTTTTAAACCGTTTATCACTGTTCTGCAGCGATTCACTATCAAGTGACATCATTGTAGATCTATTTCTGACAAACAACTTTTCCCGCTTTACGTACATATATTTATACATGTAAAATACACTCGGGATTTTAATACAAAAAACATTTGTATGATTAAAAAATGCACGGTATAACCTACAAACTGTTATTATTGCATGATTAAATATTCTGAAAGCTCATAAACGTGATATGTAAAATAACCCATTTCCAGTGCGTATAATTCTAATACTTCACAAATCTAATAAAATTTTTATTATCGAAAAACTGTAATTAATTACTTATCTTAACTGTTGTTCAGTGCTTTTAATACTTAAAATAAGTAATTAATTATTACTTGTCTTTCAATATATTAAATTGACTAGTATCAAAATGCGCCTTCGACAAATACGAACAGGAATTGACGGGAATCGATTTTTCTTTACTTATTAAATGGAAATATGTAGGAATAGAATTCTTACCATGACGAGCATGTTGGCGGCAGATGGCTTGACCTGCGTGCGAAAGTAATTGTGGGTGTCCACGATCTTTTGCCGTACCTTGCTGCTAGTGGTCCTTATTAAACTGATGGGGACTCTGTCGCCGTACAATCGTGGTGCTGAAAACAAAAAGAAAATATCTCCTTTCAATAACCGGCATCTGCCACCAACGAAGGCCTGAGTCCAATACAGCTGTGACTACTCATTTCCTCTTTGCGGGAGCAGCAAAGAGAAAATCTTGATCAGATCTTGTCACGAGAGTGACAAAAAAAAGAGGATTCCGTGCAACTATAGGATGCGGAAATTCGTGTTTGTTTCATGATGTGCTTTTTAACTTCCCGTTTGTTCGCGACTTGTCGTAAGGTTTCCAATCATTTCGGAAATTACTCGTATGTGAAAAACGACCAGCTGAAAAACGAAAACGTTTCGATGCTATTTCTGCTAATATGTGATACGATATCTTTTAGAATTGTTGTTTTGATGATATCTAAATGTCTTATTGTTTCCGTATATTGCCGTTTGGTAAAAATTGAATATTTTCTTCATTTTTTATTATCCAGATAGAAATATCGAGAATTTATCGTAAAATAATTTTAGATAGCAGTATTGTGTGTTTAGAGCGATATTTTTGAGCAATCACAGATATCTTTCGAGATCGGCTTACCGTCGTTACGATGGTGAAACAAGCAATGGTGGTTTTCTTCAATCACGATGTGAAGTGATTCTCCGCAGCCTTGTCCCAATCAAAATCGACTTTCCGCCTGCTCGCGATATATCAAGTAGCTCTCCGATCCTTTCAGGGACTATCATATAGGAATGTCCGTGATAGGATAACAGTGAAAACGGAAGCGTTATGGTCGAATATTTTTCCAGACAGATACGTGATACGTTCTTCGATGTATACGAAAGCTTACCATACAAAGTTCCGTTTCTCAGATAGAGAATTCAGAATGTGCAAACATAGCTGACAAGTCGCGATAATTGTAATTAATGAAACAGTAATTCATTGAAAGAGATAAATCATTCTCTTCACATAAACGTGATTTTTATTTGAGGAATAATATTTTCCTTATAACTGCTCACACAGTGAGCACATTTATGTTAAATTTAATACATTTTATGTGTCCCAAATAGTTCAAATTTATGTATTAATTTAATACAAAATGAAAATGTTAGACATTAATACAAATAATACGATAAAAAGTTAATTATGAAAAATATATTATTGACAAGGTTTAGAAGCAAATTGTGGAAACATTTTAATAAAATTAGTATTATAAGTTAAATTAACGCGGTAGTTTTATTTTTTTATTTTAGCATCTATATTTCAAAGCTATATTATTTTTACATTATTTTTTCACTGCTCATAAATTATGTTATTTTAACGCTAAGAAATATTGAATATCAGTTTGACATAAAATATTCAAATAACACAGTTACATTATGTTAAATTAACACTCGGATACGTTAAAAATTCAACACCAAAATTTTAACAAAGATCAGTTTCAACACAAATACAAAATAATTTTTCTATGTATGAAAACTATATTTATATAAAACTATAAAACAACGTTTACTTACTGGGCTTGCTTCTCTGGATTTTTCGTGGTACAGCAGCTGGCAGCGCCAGAGCTACCAAGACAATTATCCAAAGCCACTTCATTGTCTCCATATATGAACTGAAACATGAAATGAAGCCGTTTGTATTCCAAGTGTTCTTACTACTAAATTCTGTTGTATTAATATACAGAGCGCAAAATTATTTAAACATGAATAATTACGTTCTAAAACTTGGAAAGTATAGTGAATATTAAAAAATAAGCTAAAAGTGTCTTTAGAACTGTAAGACATTTCCCTTCATGCATTATATTACGGAGCAATTGATATTATACAATTGGCCTTTCGTAAATTTATTTGTTTGTCTTGATTATTTATTCGTTCATTAATTTTAACATAATACTTAATCTCCGAAAGATAATGTTGAAAATTAAACAAAATACCAGAGAATAAGTTCCAATGTTTTGCTAAAGAAAAATCGACTTCGAATCAGTCGAAGAAACCGCAAACGAAGTTTGTACATGGGTTTTTTTATCTTCTCCCAATTGTATTTCGATCAATCTTTTTCTCCCCGTTCTTGTTAGTCATTCGGTCGTCGAACTTTTCCAGCACAGCGTACATGCACATGTGCGCAGCCTCAGCCGAGCGACACGACATTTGCACCTGTGTGCGGCTCATTAATCACTATTCGCCTCGTCAACGGCAAATTTCATTATTTCTCGCCCGCGAAACTGTGTGTCCACGAGCGTAACGTTATCAACCCCGCTATCAACCCTGACAACGCCGCCGCTATCATCAATAGCACGACGCCCTTCGCGGTGGTAAACGTCAAAGGCAAATGGCACGTACGAAGACAGATTACGCTGAACGTTATTTGCGTTCGTGCAATGGCTCACCAAACGAACAAAATCCCTCGATTTTCTTTTTAATTAGTTCACTAGGCAACAATGAAATACTTTTAATAAGACTTGATAGTGTTTCCAATTTAATTCTGAATTTAATTGAAGAATTTTGAAGTTAAAAATTTAATCATTTTTACATTTGAAACGCTGATAGTTAGAATATTTTTGAAAATATATTGTATAATATATATATTAAATATTTTTTATTATTGTACTTATTAGTATATATTAGTAAAGATTAATAGGAAATATTGTATTAAGTAGCAGTTATCCATATTCTTGCGTTCTATAATTTATCTACTTGAACTGATAATGAATAATGATAAATTATATGATATAATTTTGATAAATTATTCTCTAATTATCGGAGATTACATGAACATTTTCAAATGTCTATAAAAATTAATTTAAATTTTTTATACTTATATCAATATTCACCGGCTCAAGCTTTTAATATACGTATTATTTAAACATGTAAAAATTACTGAAATATATGTGTGCTTACGTATAGTCAAATAATATTATGTTCTCTTTAATACATTCTCTTTAATAACGAGCCTTTTTAGATGATGAAACCGAAGTTTGCCTTCTTCGTCTGTTCTATCTACTGCGAAAACTTATAGAACTTTGAAATATCAAAGAAATGCAAAAAGGTTCGACCAAGCTGAACGACATCAAAGGCACATTTTATTCCCCCAGCCCTGCACACATTCTTACGTCCGCCACTTTTCATTTTCTCTTTTAGAATATCCTCCATCTTCCGGACGAAAGATATTCCGATTCTCCCTCTTCTAGCTTTTCTCTCTTGTAGACGAAGCGTATGCTAAAATAGTTTAAGACAGATGATACATATGGATACCTCTCGGCACGTTTCTCGCGTTGATTAGATTTTGATCACCCAATCTTGAAATCGACATAGGAAAACGTAAGACATTCGCTCTCATTCCGTTTGACGACTCGAAGCAAGAATTAATAACAAATCTTTTAAATTTTTTTTAATTAAATATTGTCATATTGTATTGTGTAATTATAAATTTCATTTTAAATTGTCTTTATTAAATTTAAGTATTTAACAAATTTTAATAATTTTATTTGATTTTATAAAGGCATATAAAATTATATTATATTAATTTATAATTTATTGCATCATTTCATCGATATTATGTCAAAAAGTTGAATATACGTAGAGTGTATAGAAATGCGACTGGCGATATCTTTTAAATATACATATAGTCCGGATATTGGATTTGACCGAATAAAGACAGAGCTTCTATGAATATCCAGTGCATTAATATTTGAAATCCTCGGAAAGTACTCGTGGTTTCTCGGGGCTCCGAGAAACGCTAATGCCAGCTCACCAAACATTTGGAATTTCGTACAGGCTATTGCTATTTGCTTCGACATGCTAAGTATACGGCGTGTGGAATCCAAGTCGTAATAACTATTTGCAATTTTGTTGGCCGCGTTGACCAGTTATGGTATACATGTTTGAGGAATGACAAAACGTCAAAAGTGATAGCAGAGTTTCTCCAATTCAGAAATTTCTCGAAAGCAATGAATTTGTCGTAAATGTCTATGATTTTTATAACAATTGTCTTTTAGTTTACAACGCCGCTTCGTGAAATTTTATCTTTTGCTTTTTTAAATTCTCCCGCTTATATCAATTTTTTAATTTTTATTTTAACAAGTCTCGCTCAGAATTTAAAAATCTCAGGCGATTCTTTGCCTATCTATATTATCACAGAAGCTATATTTTTTCCTAAATAAATAATATAAGATAAAGAATTCTTTATTAAACAACTTTTTTACGATCTATCATTTTATGCTTCGGCTGCGAGTGCATTTTGCATACGAAAGTGCGAAATAAAAGTTAAATGAACTGAAAATGTTGTAAAAAGTGCAAACATGTATATACGAGCTTTTAATTAAAATCACTATTAAACTAATTTTTGCTGCCAGTTATTATAAATTTCATCCGTATGCTATGTAGAAGTTATATACATATAATAAGTTAAGTTTTATATCAATATAAAAACTTAACTTACAATAATGTTAACATATAGTAAATTAAGCATTATATTATATTGTGTAAACATTCTCTCTCTCTCTCTCTCTCTCTCTCTCTCTCTCTTTCTCTCTCTCTCTTTCTTTCTTCGATGTTTAAGATTTGTATGTACCTTGGCGTTTTTCAAAATCGTATGTGACAGCACAAACACACTCTTTTATCGAAACACACGTATGGTGCTCGTCCCCGAGAGTTAAAAGGATGTGATAGCACTATAGTACTGCCACATATTCTACATTTATTACACGTCTGATGTGCATCATAGCGTAGATGGATATAGTTTATTCTAATGCGAGTATGCGGTACGTCTTTATAGCGTAACGCTAGTAATAGAAGCGCAGTGAAGTCAGCCGTGTCTGATCACAAACATCGTTTTTCACTGAAATTATTCACGAATATGTTATAGTTTAATCTAACCTGTCTCTTTTATTTCTTTATTATTATTTATTTCATAAGCAATCTACCTACCATAAATTTATAATAGTTTAAAGACAATAGTTTAAAAAAAAATATGGTACAAGAATGAATATGGACGTCATAATATAAGAGACTAGTATATAAAAGTATTAAAAGTATTGTTTTTCTTAAATAAAATTCAAATTAAATTATTTTTCGGCGTTTTTTCAACTAATTTTTTATACTAATGGATGATGGAAAATTAATGGGGCCATGACGACACTGTCACAAGAAATGATTCTTTTGTTGAACGTGAGTTAGTTATTGCGAGATTCATTACACTCCACTCTTATATGGGGAATAAAGGGGCTAACGCTCCTTTCATCAGGAGTCAAAAGCGGCAGTTCGTCAATAATTCAGAGGAAATTTCCCGCCGAGGATAAGCCCGACAGCAACCGCATTTAATTTGCGACAAAGTCCGTGGTCGACGAAGTAGTGTGAGACGATGACGCGCGCGTTACCACGTGAAACATGCAGTGCGTAATATTGGCCGCGTGTAAATTGCTCATAAATATTTTCACTTAATTTCATAAATCAAAAGTGCGACGCGCGGATAACAACGGCTTCGGTAAGTCCCTCGGTAACTCCCGTTCATAATTAAAATCATAATTGCGAAGTAGCTAGTCTCATCTAACTTCTCGTTTCGGAACGTCGCGGTTCTGGATTTAGTGCCATTCAGTGCTTTGTTATCACGCAATAATTCTCTATATTTGTGTTAATAAAAATATTAATATATATTAATGTAACACAATTTAACATGTAATCAGTGATGAGCAAATTATTTATACAGGGTGTTTGAAAAATAATGATAAATCTTTTGCATAGGGACAGAATAGCATAGAGACAAAAATTGTTTTTTTCTTCTCAAAGAGCTCTAAGAATTTTTTTTCGAATTTTTCTCAGAATTTTTTAATACTGTATTTTCTCATGTTGGTAAAAATGAGAAAATACAGTACTAAGAAGTTGATAAAAAATTCTGAAAAAATTCGTAGAGTTTTACGAGAAGAAAATAAACAATTTTCGTTTTTTGCAGTTTTTTTTTGTAAAGTTGATAGTATTTGAGTAAAAAATTATTGAAGACCAATTTTTGACAATTTTTAGCATTAATATCTTATTAACTATTGCGAAATGGTAGAGGACTTTTCTTTTTAGTTTAGTGCATTCTGCCTTTATGTGTGAAAGATTTATCATTATTTTCCAAACACCTTGTATAATTATTAATTGACAAAATAAATACAGAATAAACTTTCGCACAATATGAAAAATTAAATTAATATGTTTGGAAACTTGAAGACCGATATATTTTAGCGCGTTTTAGAAAAAATTAATTTTGTTAATTTTTTACATTGGAAAAGTTAATTAAAAAATAAAAAAATTAATTTTAAAATAAAAATATTTTTATATAAACGAAATTATAATTAAAAAAGAGTTTTGTAAATTTATTAAAATAATTGTGTCAGTTTGTCGAATTGTATACAATAAGCAGTTTTTTTTCTTTTTTATACTTACATTTTTGGGATATGATAATGGAAATTGATAATTTATTACAGCTATAACATTGTTACTTTATAATGTTAGAATAGAGAATTATCTAAATGTTGATATAATATGATATAATACGATTATATCGTTTACTTCCCTCGTTGCAGCAGCACAAAAGTCGAATTACAAGGCCGCGGACGACCTCTTTGACTCTCCGTCGTGGTCGGAAACGGGAAACTTTATCGATAGTTTCGCATTCTCCGCCATTAAACGCGGCTTTCGTATTCAACTGAATCCCGAAGTATCTCGCTAATGGGTACACCCAGGCTTTTGTGCGTTAAACTCCGAATGAATCGTCACCGCATTGCCGCCGCGACATCGCTACTAACGAACGGAGGCATAAATCAACCGTTATTTTGCGGCGAACGTGTATGCGCATTATATTTTTTTAATAAAAAAAACATGGAAATAACACGTGCGCAATATAGCCAGCAATTTGAGGTAGGAAAGCTACAAAGAGCCTTCGATTACGAAGTATCGTATGGCATATATTGAAATATCATTCCGATGGTGAATATCGAAATTGCAGAACCATTTTTCATTTCGGATTATTTTTTTATAGAAAACTAGAACGAAAGCGGTTTATTTTAAATGCGTTGCCTGTTTGGAAAATCATGAAAACATTATATAGGAAAATTATAATAAAAGATTAAAAATATAATTCGTGGAAAATATGAGCCATTTAATGTTGTCCATAATATACAATAATATATGTGACATTTAATTTTTTTAAAAGAAATTAATTTTGTTTTTTTATTATGATATTTTTATTATATTTTCAATATTATAAATTACTAGATTATTATTTACAATCCCAATAAATCCGCAACTCTTTTAATTTATAACAAATCAACAAATTAAAAAAAAAAATAATTTAATGGACTTGATCTGTAAGTGAGTTAAATCTCACAAAGTGTTATTTGTTAGAAAAAATTTAATTCTAAATTCTTTCGAGAGCATAGTTCTGTTTTTTTTTTTTTACGTCTTTAGTTGGATAGATATTACATATCTATTTAGTATTTTATATTATTATTATACATAGTATTATATTCGCGTATATTTGTCAATGATTTCCAACTTGGAAGTCAACGAAGTAAATTGCAAATTTCCATTGTGTTGGAACACGATGGTCAAACAGCCGATGATGCGCATTCGACGTGGGAGTGCTCGCTGGAAACGTTTTCTAGAAGTACTCTCTCGTGCATATTCATGGTGGTTGGCTGAACACTCGATCGATTGCCAATAGACACCACGAGCCAATATGGAGGCTAATTCCGGACGCGAAAACGTTGGCCATGCGGGATGCCTCGTGCAAAGACGGATAAAATAAACTACATAATAATGGAAATTGGACGTAACAAAATAGATCAAGTGCGAGCAAACTAAAGCTATCAAATATATCAAATAAACATAAACCAGATTTCTAATTGTTATAGAACACGATGTCACATATTAGTGAATGTCATAAATTACTAAGTATTTCTGAACTCCTGAAATATTGACATTTGCATTTCAAATTGATATTTCAATAATATTACGCGACACAATACAAGCCAAATGAATCAGCTATTTTGAAGACAACAAATGGGACAACTAAGTTCGGGCAAATGGCTAGAATTACACAGTCACAAAACTAAATAACTCGAATAAATTTATAATTTCATAATGCACATTTTGTTTCGATTTTCTGTAAAATTATTTAAGTTGTAGTGCAAATGCTCGATATCTTGGAAGTAAAAACGAAATGAATTTTAGACGAACCGTGGTGATGGAGCATAATGATTTTTTCCTTTTTATGAGCAACGTAAATGTGCAACGTTTCAACGTTTTTCTTAATGCGAAGCGAATACGTGCCGAGTGTTCACGTCGGGTAATGATTTTTGCACAAGCTCGACGCGACATAATGCACTCTTGCACTCAGAAGCAACGTTTTCTCATTGCATAAAGTAGATACGGGCGGAAATGCAATGAGGACATCTCGGAGTGGCTGGCTTATGTATATGCATTGCGGTTGAATGCTCGTTTGATTGTCGATATCAGTGTCAACGGACTGTCCAAATTGTAACGGCCAGCCTCCTCCAACATCCAAGAGCAAGCAAACGGACATGTTATGACGGCACACATGTTGCTCAAGGTTGACAATTTTGAATCGCATTATAACGCGCATTTACAATGCGTATCATCGTTCCACTTAAGTCTCAGTCAGCTCGTACAGTGTCGATTGAGTAAGCAAAAAGTGAATAGCAACTTTAACTTGTTATTAATCCTCAGTACACACAACTCTGGCAGTCCGTGTCTACTCACATCCGGGTATTTGTAACCCAGCGTTTTTTTTTTGCTTGTATCTTAGATTGTGGTGCATCGATTTTAACAAATTTTTTTTTTAATACCTATTGGTTGAAGACTGAAAAAAAAAAAAATTTTTTGAGTTAGAAAGTTTAAAATGTTAAAAAGCACAAAAGATATTTTGCAATAAGTGAAAAGGGAGGAAAACAGAGGAACTATGAAAATCGAGTGGAATTACGTTTAACCCCTTGTGTGTACTAAGGGTTAACTTTCCGTTTACAAAATCTGGGTCTTTTTTTACCCAAACAAAATTTCACTGTAAAATTTCTCTAAAATAAAGGAATTCGGTTCTCCTCCTAAAATATCTTCTTAAAAAACTATTTGGTAATGTAATAGAGATACTGAAAAATATCCTTGAATTTTTCCATATTTTTTGATAGCCTAGAAGTAAAAAAAAAACTTGAGCCGAACGGAAGAAGTAAAAGTATGATTGCAAAAGATTAAAATTAGATGCATTGATATTTCCAACTTTCAATGCGCTGAGCGTCCTACTTTCTAGAGTAACACAATCACAACAAACCTCTTTCGAAGTCTTTCAAAAATTAACACTTTCGCGAAATTAAGAAATAATGAAATTCACATCGGGAGGACGAGGAAAAACTTGCAGCTTTTGTTGCACCTACAGCTCATTGCTTTTATTTTTGTATCTTTACAATCACGAAGCAAATGAAAACTCGAGGATTTCTCAACTGGGGATAAAGACGCACCAATGCCGATAAATATGTACGTGAACTTTGTAGGGTAAAAGGGAGTCGTGGATTTAAGCTTTACCCATCTTCTCGCGTCTCCGTCGAATTAATGGGCGCTCGCTACAGGCGGGCGCATTTACTCGATATTTTACTTGTGCCCTAGCGCATTGGAAAAAGTTTAACGGTGGCGTTTTTCCACGACGACAAAAAGGAGCGGCCATCAATGGTTGCTCCCTCCAACGCCGCTACCCTTCGTTGTCTGTCGTTCGGCAGCTCTCGCAGACTTCCAACCCTTTCTACAGCGAAAAATTCTCGTCACCTCACTGGAGGGTGAAATCGGAACGATCGGTGGCCATGCGAAAGGAGGACAATTTGCTTCGTGATTGCAACCATCCGCCTTACTTATCCTTTATAGCTGCGAGAGTACATAGCTGCAAGTATCTTCATGATTTTTAGAGAAGTATTATCGGAGGAAGTATGATGTTAAAAACACCGCAAATAATCTTGTTTACGTTTCTTCTTTTACGTTACGTCAAACATTGAAATATAAAAAAAATTCTTACACCGTTACAGATGGTTGAAAATGTGAAAAATGCATCTTTTTATGAATTCATCTTTAGAAGTATTATATCTTTAGATAATAATAATAAAGTACGTATTTTAATTTAGTACATTCGTTAGACTTCGTTGTGAATAAAATTTAAATGACTGAGATATTTGATTATTAAATACAAAATACGTGAAGACAATGAAAGAATGATATTTGACCTACTTTTCGTTCAAATTAACAGCAAGTTTGTAATATATTCGGCGCATTAATTTAGAGTAACGCGCGGCGCAAATGAACGGAGGCGTTAAAGACGCGAGAGAAATATTCGCACCAGCTGACGATGCCGACACTTGAATAGTGTTTCGTTACACCCGTGCACACAGAACCAATGTTGTGCTAATATCCCATAAGCTTCATATACAATCTCGAATCTCCAGATTCACCACATAGCAGCGTGGTAAATCGGCTGAGGCGTCGTTCGCCCCTGAACTGCGATCGGGAAAGATACAGAGAATGATGAAAGGGAGTAGAGCGAAACGTACACGGAATGTCAAGATGTGTTCTAGCTGGTATGGAATTATATCGTATTTACGACGGACGTAGCTCACGTAACGTAAGCTTATACCGTTGATCTCGTTAGAACATAAAGTCAAAATTCTCATTTGAGATCCTCTCGATACGTCACGTGTGAATCAAACACCTGTCTATTGGCGCATCAGCAGGTCTCTTCTCTTGCTTCTCGAAGGACGAGAAGTCACGTTTCTCGACAAGAAGCTAGCGTTCCTCGCCGAAACGCAACCGCGCGCTCATTCCGTGCGCGTATTGTAGCGTGTACAATTTGCCATTCAACCTGGAATCCGTGTTTGCCAAATAGTTCGTCCCATGTACGTGTGTAGCTGCACCTGCAGCCCCGGATTGGCAACGTGTGCGATTCCATCGACGATCGGCAACATCCGGAAGATGCGCGGCATCAACGCTTTTATCGCCTCTCTCGCCTTTCCCTTCGCCGTTTTTCCAAGCAAACTCGTGCTCGTCCCGCGAGTTTAATGGGGAACGGATCGTAGAACGAGTGGAAAGGAGTCAACAATCCGTTCGCGTAATTGAGTAACTCGATGGGCACTCGCGTGGAATAAAGTTTCCGCCCGATATGCTGATCATCGCCCTCTTGGATATACTCGGTCTAATGTCTAAGATGGGTATCAAGAATTCTGCAATTTTTGCATTTTGCATGTAGATCCAAAGTTTCTTGGATTTCAAAGAGATTCTTCTGGAATCCTAGAATCTCCAAGTTTGCATTCTGAGATCTTAGATAAGGTGATTAGGTTCCTTTTTTTTTTGTGAGATTAGAACGACAGAAAAGAAAACTAGGACATTTGACACGTTTGAGAAAAACGAACAAAACTAGAAGAAAATTAGTAAAATCTTCTTGAATCTTTTCGTTATCAAGATGATATATAAGTACTATTATATATATCGTATCATTATATATATTATCAAGATAATACTCAGTGAGAAATGATAATGGAATCGATATCGAATCAACGTTGAATCGATGTCGATTTGACATCGATTTCATTGTCATTTCTCATTGGATATACTGATAAGATACTGATTGCTACGTCATAGTATCAATTTATCATTAACTATTCACTAATTGTATCGTAAAACAAATGTTTTTTTTTTTGTATAAAGATTATTAAAACGAGTTGGTACGATGAAACAGCAATCAATATTAAATAAAGTACGAGCGAAAGATATCATTGTTATATGATTATAAATACATTTTTAATAAATTGTTAATATTTGTATAGAAATTCAATACGTTCATAATGACATAATAGTTATGTAAAAATTAAAAAAAGGAAAAGAAAGATTATCTTACTTTTAATATTTTTTAACGACAAAGTGTCGCATTCAAAGATATCGATTTTATTGGTCATCGGATATCCTTCTAATATAATTACGTTTCTTTAGGGATACAAAGTCGAGTGATTGATATCATATTAAATCGATCGGTATCTTATTTCCAATTTCCAGGCAAAATATTGCGATTCCATCGCAAAAGCTTCCATACAGCTTTTTTTTAAATAATTTTACTCGAACAGAGACTCCATACAAGTTGACCTTAATCCTAAATCCTAGAGATTCGCTTGGAGCTGTCGAAAAAAGCATGTATGTAGACTAATAGCAAAATACTCCAAAAAATAGCATCATGGTAAGAACGTTGGAAACGAAGTTTCGGGCATGTAATGCAAGTCACTTCGATAGGTATCTCATCGAAAAAGGAACATCCCTCGTAACTGTAAATGAGTCGAATCGAGCAAGTGAGAGAGGGAAGAAGAGTTTGTAGGAGAAGGAAAAATAGCGGAGAAAGTTTTAAGTAGTTTTCGAAGTTTTGCAATCGATACTGTCACCAGCAACGGTGAGATAAATTCACCTCGAATCGTTTTCGTAAACTCGAGTCCGTCCGCGATTTATAGGGATCGCTCGCAACAAGAGTAGCGATAGGCTATCGAATTAGCTCGACGACTTCTGGAAAAGCATCGAAAGTCTTTCTTCCCTCTAATAGGGTCACAGTCGAACAAAAAAGAAAGAATTCTAGCGCAAAAATATAGCTGAAACGGTTGTCTCAATGTCTGTATAAAATCTATACCGCGTTTTGAATCTAATGTTGAGCAGATATCATTCGGAATAGCACTTGACTAAATCAAATAAAAATGTAACAAGAAATAATCGTTAACAGTAGTGATTGTGCATCAAATTAATATAAATGTATATTCGATATTTCGATATTGAAATAACTGGCATGTCGGTTAATGGTTGCCAATATCTGATGCTTAAAGAAAACACGTGGCATCCAGGACGTACGTTATAAATGTGAAAAGAGATATGAAATGTGCGATGGTAGTGTGATATAAATTTAAAAAAAAACCTGATAAACCAATCGCGTGCGGCGAAACAGTATCCCGCGATTTTCTTCACGAGATGGCCGCAGGCCAAATTTTCCAATTTCATCCCTTAATCGAGCATCGAGCGCTAGCACCGTTTATTCCGGTATTTATTCGTCAATATCGCGCGGACCGCGTATATCGCGTGCCCGTATTGCACCCAAGAGATTAAAATAGCGATGTATTACTCTGGTCGAAACGGGCTGGCAATAGAGACTGCGCCAGGAACCCCCGCGAATGCATCTCGCGTTTCGAATGTTAGCACTACCTTTCAACCGTGCCACCATTGTGATTTATGATCCGTGTAATGCGAATCGCAAATTTACTTTAGAACCAAGACTATACGACAAAACGTTTTGTTCCTGAGCATAAATATATTTCAAAATTTTTACAGTACGGCAAGTTTCTTTACGTTCATCCTCGTCATGACGTCAGTTTTATATCTCTTTTCACATTCGTAATTTTTTTCTAACAAGAAACAACAATAACTTAGGAATTTTATCATTGCGTGTAAAAGTTTTTTAGGTAGATTGAAATTTTAATTCGGTCACATATATACACTCTAGATTAAACAGCAGAATGTTTGATATGGTCAAGTCAATATTTTTTTTGCGATCTGAATTTTGTATGATGTTGATTTTCTGATATTAAAAATCAGCTGTGAATTTTGTGCGCAATATTTCGTCGATCGAAACTTAGAATTATTTTTTGTTAGAATTATTTCCAACGTAGAAAATAATTATTTAGTAATTTTTTCATTATAAGGAAAAATTATTTCCGACGAATTAAAAGTTCAATAGAGATTTTTACATCGAATATTAGACTGAACTACGTATTTTTTAAAACTGAATCTTTTCTAACACATGTGAGTTATCTAATGAGTTTTCCTTCATACACAGAAAGTTTGTTCGGTTCAGTTGGAATTTTAATTGAACATTTACATTAAATATTTGAACAGTTCATTTTGCCAAAAACTCTTTTCCCAGATTTCAGTTTTTTATCGTGGGTGAAAGTTATCTCGCCAATGTTATATGACGAATGAAAGTTTCTATAGTCTGATACATATTTTAATGAAGCTACATTTCCATTAAATGTTGGAATAGGTGATCTTGTACCGAGGAAAATCTTCCTGTCGGTCTGGATCTTTACACAGTCGAAAAACCTTTATCATTCACAAAAGTTTCATGGAGCTACAATTACAATCTGTTTTTATTCCATCCACATTTTTATCTGCTTTTATACAATATCGTACTTATGAAAAGCTTTCTTCTAAATTTTCAATAATATGTGTAACACGTTTATAGTTTTACGTTATATTAAACGTAAGTTTTACTATGATGCACATTTTATACACACATAAAATGTTTATCACAAATTTATTACAAAGCATTCTAAATACGTAAAAAAGGATAAAATTTTAAATTTCCAATATACGTTTTGTTCTTGCCATAATAACTATTTTTGTTTAATATGAAATTAACAAATAAATATGTGTGTCTTACAATACATTTAAATCCGTATTGCTATTCAGAACGCGTTTGTAAAGCGATGTCAATACGTATTTGTCATACGGTTAATATTATATATATTTACAAAATTTCAGAAAGAAAAAAATGTGCATTTTTATTGATAAATTCTGAATATGAATCGTAATTGTAACACGAATCGATATAGTATATTTTTGAGAGTAAAAGTATAATATTACACGATAGGTGCACCAGGGAAAATCGCTGGTTCCTGTTTGTTACAAACGCTAGACTGTAGATTCTGATTTATTTGCAAAACGGTAGTAACGCCCAAGGGTTGCTTGGATGGACACAAAGGGACAATATTATACGCTGCACTATCGCAGTGTACACGAGTTAGCCATTTTGCAGTACACTACAGGGAAGTTTTATTTCTGCTCTATTTTATGTAGCTTGAGAGAGTTTTTTTTTATTTGTTTAAGATTTATATACCAATTTTCATCATACAATCTACGTTCTCAATCCTAATACAGTTAAGAATGTAGTATACGTATTCCTAAATGAACAAAATTACAGATTTTTCTATGTTATATTTGTGACAGTAATACAAAACTTTGACAGCGGTTTCGAACCTGAATTAAGAATTATTTCTGCGATAAAAATAAGTAGACATGATTTTAAAAAATAATTAAGATAAATGAAAAATTTTTAATTTAAATTATAAAATCATAATTGCTAAATATATAAATATATTGACCTTACTGAATTATTTGCTATATGTATAAAACATTCATTGTTATATACAATAGAGAACATAAATTTCCAATTTCAATCACTTTTCACAGAGATATATGTAATACATGAGACTTAACGATAACAATTAATCTCTGACCAAAATTTAACATATCTATTTTTCTATTTAATTTAAACCTTTGTTATTTGATATAAAATATAAACAAAAATTGCAAGCACGTTGAAAATGATGGTATGCAATCAAGTTTTGTTTTGTCATCATTTTCGCTAAAAATCTGCAACTAAAGGGGACAAAGGCAAATTTAGAAGTTTACACATAATGCAGAAAGTTGCAGAATAATTCTCTATGGAAAATTTGATGCGACAAATGGAGAGTTTCGGAGTATTTCATAATTTCGTGAATAAAGGGTGAAACTATTTGCTGTACTCGCATGCCGTCGTGGCAGGTTGCATTCTTTTGTAATTAAATAAAACATTCTACAGGAATCTACAGGTTCTACAGGATAGGCAAGAATTCTTCATAATCGATACCTGACGTTGTGAGAAGTTGATAAAAAAAAAAGTAGACGGTACACGATGGCGCAAAAACACAATGCAAGATTTACCAACTTCGTTTCTTCCGATCAGTTTCCCGCTGGCGCTGTTTTTAATTTGTTCTAATTAACGCGCGATTTGGCGCTGCGTAAGCCGTCGCGGCGGAAGTCGACGAGCGCGGTGGCTTATCCGGAAATTACTTTCTCAACTTGCGTGCTGTAAACTCAATTCTTGCCTTTTTTAATTAAAATTATTCGCCGATGTGCGCGCATGCCGTAGTCCGTCGTAGTATTAAGAGAATATTTCTATCTCCGATGCTTCCTCTTTTTCCGAAACAGCACGGAAAGTCGGTAACGTCGAAGCAGCGTTCTCGCAGCGTATGAGAGCGTCGTCCATTATTTCACTTTAAATCCAACAGGATTTTCCATTTTTCCCAACGACGCTAGTCGCCTAACGCGCACTCTGTTCTCGGGTATCTCTCGGAGACTGCAAGTTATTACTGCCGGGAGCGTGCTTTATTTCCATTATTATTTGCTCGGCGAGTTTTCGAGCGCGAGCAAGGCGTCCGACGTCGTTCGAAAACTTATTACAATAATATCGGCCTAGTATTTGCATTCGCATCGTCGCTTGACAAGCTTTGTCCATCCTCTATCGTTTTGTATTATTCTTTAACCCACGAATAATTATACTCAAACAAAATTATTTACTTTTTACGTAACGATTATCATTATCTAACACCACACCTCTCTGATTTTTTTCTAAAATGTTACATTATTAAAGAAGAGTTATTTAAGAGCACGTACAAGCACCTATTACGTAAAACAGTGAAATATTGCGAAGCACAACGTTTAACTAGTATTATCTGCACGATAACAAGCTTCGTGTAATGATGCTCAACCGTGCCTTGTCAGGTTTGTACCTTTGGTATTCATCGGTTCGCTATCTTCCATTTGCGATAGTGCTTAGAAAAGCCGCGTCTTGAAGAGAATTATGACACGTTTCAGCTTCGTTTCAAAACGACGACGTGATTTTTCACGACGCGACCGTTTACGGATTACTGCAATCCGGTACGCGCAACTTTCTCGTCGTCATGGAATTAATGCACCCGGCGACAGCTGCTTTGACAGTCGTTATTGAAATTCCATCGATAGTGAGAAAATTTTAATAACATCTCCGTCGTTTCTGAAGAGTGACGGAGAAACCGAAAATGGGAAAGCAGGCTGTAAGCAGGCGAAGATTAGATCGGAGGGTGTTGATCAGAAAAAATATGGCTTGGAACGTACAGTTAAATTATTTTTTACTGATAAAGCACGTATAAGTCTTGTATTCTACTGTTGTTTCTACTTATATCTATTGAAAATAAGTAAGACGATAAAAAAATATGTGACACATTTTTTGCAAGTTGCAGTTCAAGAAATGCAGAGTTCTTTTTAAAATAACATTATCTCTTTAAAAATTATCAAACTAAGGAAAGAACGGGATTTTTAACTGAAAACCTAAAAGTGTAGTTAGATACGGATATGAAAATAATTTTGTTGGATTCAAAATAATTATGTAGCTGATTTCTAGAATGTCAAAACTTTTAATAGCAATTGTTCATCATGCTTAAGTTTCCTATATAATTATTTTATTAATTTAACAAAATTATTTTCAAGTTTACTTTAATTTTTAAATACTTTAGTAAAATTGTTCTTTCCGTGTACAATTTGATTTTAATGTAATTACTTCTATTTTTACAACTTCGTGAAACGGTAGCAAGAGTAAACTGTCGTTACAAACATGAAATTCTAATTACGGCCCCTTAAGGAGGAAATCACGCAGCGCCCGTAAATAGAAGCACCGCGTCGCTAATCACGAAATCAATTGTTCCACTCAGGAATTTGATCGGCAATAATTAAATCTCGCGTCTGTGTTTATAAAGTTTCTGGAGCGAAATATACATCTTTCTTACGCAGAACTCACTCGCTTCCCTTATTTCAGTCTATATAAGCAATTCGCTATTTGTTACGTGGCTAATGACTTCTCGCAAACCACCGAGTGAATCACATTCGCGCAAAATGAGAAAAATGTACCCGCGTAAAATACATAGGAGGCACTATAAATCTTTGGTTTCACAGTTCCTTCATTCCACGGATCCTTGGTTTCTGTAGTCCTCGCTTTCATAAATCCTGGGTACATCGGGGATAGGTACTGTGTTTCAGGAATCCTTAATTCCACGGTACCTTGATTTCACAGATTCTCAGTTCCACAAATCAATATCTTCGTGAATTTGTTATTACTTACACAGAGAGATTCTCTAGAAAACGAAAGAAATCTAAGAAATTTATTCAAATTTAAGAGAGGTCCCCTTTTCAATCCTCTTGACGTGCGAATCTTTATTGAAAAAAAAATCCGGTTTGGTTGAAAATAGACAAAGAAGATTCTGATTATATCAATCAGAATTCCGATTATAGAAAATTGTCTAGGTAAATCTACTGAAAGTCTAATTGATGAGATAATCAGAATTCTGATTGATATAATCAGGATTTTCCGATTTGTCGATTTTCAATCAAACATATTTCTCAGCGTGTGTTGAAATAAAAAAATTCTTTTTCCTTTACGTTGCCTCTAACAATAACAACTTTCTTAATTATCGAATTATGACGCGCGCGACTCATGAATGAGATACGAATGGCGTGTGGAAGAATCAAGACGTGTGAAAAATCGAACGCACTTGGAAATACTCCGCAATCGTTGCGGTAGCATCCGGTCGACTTTCCATTCAGCTCGCATGAGTGAACCAAGACTTCTTTAAATCGGTGACGTCTACCTTTCATGAGAATAGAGCGGCGAGATGGGGCGAGCTTTGAACTGTTATCAAAAGTGCATTTCAGCGCAAGCGACGAACAGGAATGTCCTGGAGTTTTGAATACAGCACGGCGACCGACAACAAGATTACAATGGAGCTCATGGCTCGCGACATATTCAAAGTGTCGCATTTATACAAACTTATCAGTACCCCCGTAGTCTTCAGACGGTTAATAAAAGACAGCTTGGGAAGAGGATGTCGCACCGTGATTTTCACGCGAGAGATAAGACGAATTTTATTGTCGCAGAAAATCGGGAAAGTTAAACGTTTGAAAAACGCGATGGAAGTTAAGATTATCTCTCTTTTATCGTATTCCACTCGTTATAAATATACGCAAATAAAATGCCTCTATTAAACAAAGGATTGTGGCTTGTTTTTTTTTATCAGAAAAATGTGATAAAGTGACGCATATTTTCCAAAATAATACTGATTTAGTAAAATGATAAAATCAAGTTTTTTTACTTTTTTAGAAATTATATTTAAGTTTAATTTATCTCATTTAAATATGTCTGAATGTAATTCGAGTTAGAATAAACTATGTAGGTCCCAAAAGCAAAAGAAAATAATTGAGTAAAGTTATATCTACAAGAACGAAAATATAAATAAAAAGGCAGGTAATATAAACTATAATACATACTTGATAATATTAAATCTTTTAATGTAAATGTAAATACGATTAATAATTTTTTTTTAATTTGCACACTGTTTACACCGCTGGTCCCCAATTGGCTCCTTTTTATTACTCGACGTTAAATCTTCTTCATTTATAAAACATGTTCAATCATATTTAATTAACAAATAACATTTGACAGATAGTAATATGTACATAATCACTTTACGAGGGCATAGGTACTTATGTTCCGAAACTTATATATGCGTATATAGTACAAGCAATATAACCGTGGGGTTAAACAGACAAGCTGCTTCCAACCTCATCGTCGACTAAGTGCTATTGTTCTTCCCGCATGATCCTAAACGAGCTGCCCATTGTCTACCCTGAATTTGGTAAATTAACGCCGGCGTTTGCGGTTATCCGACTATGTAAACACAAACCAAGAAGAAGCATTTGAACACAATGGAGAAGTGAATGCAGGTTGTTGTTAAGTAGATATCTGCATTGATCATTCGTTACCTCGAAATTCTTCGACTAATTTGAAATTAATCTTTCTTATGAACTTGATCTTTCTTATACTTTGTAACTTTTTTTCTCGTTTAACGTTTTTGTAATTTTAAGACTTTCATATACAGTTTTGGCCAAAAATATTAGGCACCTGATCATTATTTAAAGATTTAACTGAAAAATTAGATATATACATGGCATTTGCTGTATCCTTTGGTTCAAGAAGCTTTTAATTTACTTATGTATAATGCCGGTAACTAATAGAACAATGTAGGTAAATAAATTCTAGAAGAATGCAAAAAAATATAAGTGCCTACTATTTTGACTAAGGCTTGCCGATTAAGTTGAAAAAGTCTCTTCAGATAATATCTGTTCACGCAATTAGCCGAAAAATATCAGAAACTATAATGCAGAGTCGAATGCAGATGTATACGTCGAATTTTTATCAAAGAGATCGGCGAGGATTTCTGAGACGTCGTAAAGAGGGTGAAGTCGGAAAGTTTGGAAACTTTTCTCCCAAAGATGAACTAACTCATGCAAATGCCTTTAGATGGAACCATCTGGATTCTTCTCTCTGACAAGCAAAATCCTGCCGTAACTCGCCACCTCGTGAAAGCAAGAGCAGATTAGTTTTCATCGGATGACCATCGACTCTCAGGAAGAAACTTTGCTTCTCTCTTCATTCTGCCTCTCTCGAGCAATGGCGATGGTCTTCCGGTCGAATCGAAGGACCACCGATTTACAGTTTTGGCACGTCGATCGGCCACGACGGTAGTCCAACCCAGCCAACTTAGACCAGGAAATCCCGACTCCGGCTCTTCGGCAGTGCAGTGCCGCGAAAATCGCGAGACACGTTGACGGAAGAAACGGTATCCGGGAAAGCCGGCCGAGCATGAAGCGCGCTCTGATTGCACAAAGAGGTGGCGAAAAGGGAACACGATTGATTGCCACGATTGTGGCGGCTCTCGGGATTTTCCTCCCCAATTTACTCCAGAAACACAATGCACCAACCTCCGATACAGATACTTATTTCTTCGTGTTTGCCTTCTCGCAGAAAGTCTCGGCGAGTCTCAATGATCGCGAATTATCGAAAATCATCTCGTTAACTTCGTCGTTATTTTCGTCGTCGATGTAGACCAATCGAATTACCAGTGATATCCAGATATTTATCGCGTAATTCGTTTTGAATAAAAATTTTAATAGTAAAGATATTTTTGAAATTTTGAATGCTCGAATATCGATAATTCAAGTCACGTACGAGTTAAACGTAGTTTTCGCGAGAACTAAATCGTTTCTCATCGATTTCTTGAGTATTAAGTTAGGTACTCTACATGGAGCGATGCGCTTCTTGAAAGATAACTTTATTTGATAATTAACTGAAGATAAAATTGAGTATTGAGTAATAGAAGTGCAATTTTTATTGCACGTGATACATGAGTTGCTGATTCTCATTGATAAGTATATGAAACAACAAAATTGACAACTTTAAAATGTAAATATGTATAACAGAAAAAGTAACATGCTGCGAGGCAAATTTAAAATTAACTGTTCATCGCGTTTATGCATTAAATTACTGACATATTTATAATTAAACCTCCGGAGCTGACGATGGATCTACTTGAACCTACTGAATTATAATCTTTATTTTACTCTGGAAAAAGTCTAGTTGCATTAATTGGAATTCTGGTTAATAGACAAATTAGAATTTTCTGGTTGAATCTATTATAATTCTAATTGAAATAATCAGAATTTTGATTGATATAATTACAGAATATTCTGATTCATTCATTTTCAACCTGAAATTTTTCTCAGTGTACACCCCTGCACAAATTTGAATTATTAAAATAAACTTAACTTTTATTCTTTTTTATACAAATTATGTCATTTCAATTTCTTGAAATTACTTAATGCATTTTAAGTTAACATAAATTAAATGGGTCTTACAGACTTAGCGTTAATAACTATATTACATATTTTGAAGCTTCAGAAGTTTAAGGAAAGAGAAATCTGGAAATATAATTTGAAAATAACGTACGCGTGCGAGAATGAGCGCAATTAGCGATTTATTCACGCAAGAGCAATTCATAAGCAGCAGCGTTTCTTAGGATTGTGGAATTCGTTGCGATTACGTCGGCACGACGGAAAAGAAGTAATCAGATTGATTGCCACGATTGCAGTAGTACTCGAGAATCGTCTCCGACTATCGAAGAATACAATTGGCTTGAGTGCTCTTGGCTTGAGAAATCAGGTCAGATAAGTCCAGCCAATCATTAAGCGGATCGGTGAAGTCCCATTGGATTGTTATTATCTCTATTCTCGTTATATCGTTGCACTAAACGAATCACTGAATATATTGAGAGTGATTTTAGGCGATAGTCTCTCGCGTTTTTCTTTCCTCGTCTTTTCTTTTTTTATATCTCTTATTGGATCAAGAAATTACAATGTCTTCGGAAACTGCACACGAATAAGATCGGAATGATAGAATATTATATTCTGCATAAAATAATCCGCAGCGTTCATAAATTTTTATACTTTTATATATAGATCAAACAAGAGTATTTTTCAAAATAAATCGGAATAATTATATATTAATAAGACTTTTTTAAAATAATGTTATATTTGCGAATACGTCTGCCTAATCGCTTCCTCTTCCTTCAACCAAATTTTAATGAATAAATTATATAATAATGCTAACAATATTAAGAATCTTTATTTTAGACCGCATATGTGAGAAACACAATCAATACGAGAAATTTAAAGTGCCTTAAAGATCCAGCTTCGACCGTAATAGGCATTTTGAATTTCTCGTATATAATAATGCTATTTATGCGCTCTTAATATCCGTTAATTATGTGGATTCATTAGAATAAACATGAAATACCTATATGCGATTATTTAATTTAGTATAATAATTTAAAGTTTGTCAAAAATGTTCTAAAAACTAAACCAAAGATGATCTTTAGAAAAAAACTCTCTGTAGGCGCAATTGTCAATTAAGAAATTGTTACACGGCTGATATTTATGTCATGAAGATATCAAGGAATGAAAGATGGCTCGATAACACATATTGTCTCATTGCGCCACCAATGTTCATTTTCCTCTGTGCTACGAATTATCTCCTAACTCCCATCAGTCCCAAGGCATCATAAACGACCCGCACATCATAAATCTCGGAAGATATTGCCGCAGTTACATCCGCGAGGACGATGTATCGCCAGCGATTATTACGATAGTGGGGCTCACCGATAAGCGCATTTCGTCGCTCTCTCTCTCTCTCTCTCTCTCTCTCTCTCTCTCTCTCTCTCTCTCTCTCTCTCTTACTTCCTGTTACTATCAGGGGAATTGAGTGCATTTAAGCATGAGCTCTTCCAGTATCTATGGCAATAAGAGATACGTTTAGTTCTTGCAATTTATTTTGATCTTTGCATGTGTTAATTTTTTCTGTAAAAATTTTACTTTTTAATTTTTTTCCTTTATAATTTGTTTATTATCTTTTTAATTTTTATTCTTATATATATATATTTATTTATTTTTATTTTGTAAATATTATTTTGTGTTACCGTCTATTTTTTTTTATTTATCATTTTTACATTCTTAGAGAACTTGCCCTAGAAATTAATAAATGGCTCTATCTCTCTCTCTCTCTCTCTCTCTTTCTCTCTCTCTCTCTCTCTCTCTCTCGCTTGCTTTCTCGCATCGATCCTGTATCAATTTTAGCGAAACATCCTAGCGGATAAAACGACAGACGGATCGTGACAATTGTGACAATTTTGCATTTGACACATGTGCATACAGTCGCGACAATTCATTTGCGCGTATTTACGACCACGCTCCGACTTAGTTAATTGGCCGCGCGTACGCGACGCAGATGTGTCGCGGCGACAACCCGACTCCCTAGAAGATCAATTAGACATTGTTAGACTGTAGGAGATTCATTTCTCCTAGATTTTAGAACCCCTTTTGGCTAGAGATCCTATAACAGAGTCTGGCGACAAGCGATATTGTCAAAATTTTATGAGAGAGGATGATACTACTACCTTTTCTTTTATATATACACTATTTTACTCTAACTTATACACTCTCAGTTTATTTAAGGATTATAGAGTGAGACAGTATACTTGTATATACAGAGGAATAATATATATATACCTTTCTCTCTTGTAGAATTTTGACAAAATCACTTGTTGCCAGACTCTGTACTTTTGGTTGACGAAAGAAATTGTCTTTGTTTGCTCTTTGCGCTTCCTAAGAAGATTGGACAACCTCTCCGAAGAAAATAGAAAGCATGGTACTATTTATATGACTCTTTAAATCGAAATTCCACAAGACAAGAAGAAAAAAAAAATTAGACGCTGCATTTACATGTCTCGCCATTTCAACGGATTAATCCGCCCGATTTAAGATGCGTTTTACATGGCTTCGTGAATTAACTTCCTAGTTTCCATTAACTGTGACGTCGTTGTATTACGTTTGTTTTCTCGAGATCAAAAAAATCGTAATAAGGAAATGTACATTTGTGATTGTGTTGCCTTTGTACAAATCGACAGAGAAAAATCCCAGTCTTCTAAATTTTTGAAAGGGTCCCTCATTAATTACATTGAATCCCGGTGAAATGAGTTAATTTTCACATATAATGTAGTTTATATCATGTGATAAACAAAAGATGTCGGAAGATGTCAGGCACAAGGCTCAATGGATAGTTTCTGCACTATGATGTATCAAAGATGAGCACAAGTTTCATATCTTTGATATACTACAGTTTAAAAATTATTCATTGTATCTATACATTTTTTATTCACCACATCATATATGAAAACATAACTCATTTCATCGGACAATTTTCTATATAATTAGCACGAGATTCTTTTCCGCATCCTGCTTTTCTTCGTACTCATCTTTGTACTACGATTACGTACGTTTAAGAAAAGACGTAGATCATTTTCTCGTTGTCGTAACTTCGCGAGATAACATGTCTCCCTAACTCCTTTATCAGACGCAATATGGACATCCGAAGAGCCAGGATCTCGGCAGTATAATCTACGGGGTCTTAAACTAAATCCGGACATTGTCGAAAAGGAAGGAAAACAGGTGGAAATCCAATGGGCGAAGAAGAAGGAGGGAGAGCGTCTTCGTTCGTCGGCAAACGGCCAACATGCAAATCCTTCAGGATGGCCCGGAAAGGATTTCGATGGCGGAAGGGTTTTCAGTTTATCCATATTAATGCTTCTAATTAAGCCTCAGACAACACTTTGTTGTCGGCGAGATCTACGTAGAATGCAAACAGGAAAACACGTGTAGTGAAGCACATATAGCAACGCGCGTTACAGCGCGAACGAAAGGGATATATTGATTTGGATTTGTGTCTGTTTGTTCATTTAGAGAGATATACGAACGGTTGATTCTGGAAAACTTAATTCAAGCGTCGAGATATGAAATATTGAAAGCTGTGAGCCGGCAGCGTGAACGGCTGGAAGCGTTCCGACAAATTTTCAAAATCAGCTAATTTAAGGGAATAAGCTGTGATAGAGGAGAAGTATATATGTACGTTGCTCTGAGAGGCGTGCATAATCTTCCAACTTGCGACGAGGGTAGGGAGGGAATTAAATTTATGCCAGAGAAATCAGGAACGAGATCGCGTAAAATATGTTATCATATCTACAAGAAGAGTTTATATATAATAATTACTGCGTGAATGTAGCGTCATATGACGCGATATTTCTCTGCGGCGGGGCAACGGAAAGATAAGCGTAAGAACAATTCGCTTGCACTGCTGTGAAACTATTCCCGTTGCGTTTCGCGCGGATGTAATATGCCCTCCTGTCGCATATCCGTAACACGTGTCGCCGCAAAGGCATAGGATCCATGCAAATCTCGAGATTACTTGCACAACTAGTACACGCTAGAAATGCCAGTATTTCTCGTATTTTAACTTTAGAGAAGATGCGAAAGTGAGAACGCTTCACAGACATATTGCACGGTCTTAAGTCTCCAAGGAGGTGAGAGGGTGGAATCGCTTTATATCGTCTTCATTTGTACATTGGACATGCCAATGCGATATTACGAAGTAAGATGTATAGCAGCAGACTCTCTGTTGCGTGTCGAATTCCTTGATAGCTATTCGTTATTCTGTTAGCATATCATGCGACAGCTCGTTGCGTGAGAATATTTTGTCGAATTCATTTTTAAGAAATTATCCTTCTGTGGGATTACGTTCTTGTTTATATTATTTATTAATACAAAGTTGCTAAGTTAATCGTGTATAGGATTTCTGCCTGTTGTAAAAATATTTATGATTTATTTATCTACTAAATTTATCTTACTAAATTCAATATATAAATTCCATTTTTCGTGGGATTTTCCTGAAATTGAATAAATATATTTCTCATGAAGATTACGCGCGGATATAAATTTTTCCAAAAGTTTGTATTAAATTTCAATTAAAGCTGTAAGCTTGCGCGTAAAAAATTAAATTGGGAATAAATCAGAAAGTATTTGTTAAAGTTAAAATCTGTTATAAATGAGAAAATGCACACACTTCTTGCGGAGTCATCTGTACGTAAGAACAAGTTAGACGAACAAATGTGCCCGACATACGAGACCAGCTGCGATTTTATTCCAGAAAAACATCGGGGCTGAAGCCAGGAATCTCTTTTAATTACGACCGATCCAATACGAAGCAAAAATGGCAGTGTGCTATCGATTCCGCGGCTGCCTCTCCGAAGTGGAAATCTCAAGAAATTAAAAGTAGAATTAGTTCTCTCATTTTCTCTCCCTCCGATCCCTCCGTCTCATTTGTACCACCCTCCGGCGATATATCCGCCGTCGTCGACGAATTCGACGTTGCACACGAACGAATTAGGAGTAATGGAACAAGCGCAAATTAAAAGGAACGCGAGTAAGTATAATACGACCGTCGACTACTTTCGCAAACAATTATTTATCAGCACTACGAAACGAAGCGGATAGCTTTAATTAAAGGCGCGTGTACACGACCAGCTGAAGAGCCACATTTCAAGGATCGTGAGTGCTCTTACAGTCCCTTAACATTTATCTACCATGACTTTAATTATCGGCGTTTCTCGTTACGCGAATTATTTGACTCGCGAAGAAGAGGACGATTAAAGAGTATAGATGGCTATTGCAAGCTAGGCAAAAAATTCCTTTCCGGTTTTTTTTTTTTATTAAAGGTTACCCGGAAGTAACGCGTTGAATGTTAAAAGTGATACAAGATCTGCGATAATCATCCTCGTACGTAACGAGAGAATCATTTTCTCGAAGGCCAAGCTAACAATGGAGTTATAAATGCGATATTAAATCCTTGGTTCTTTATAAAGTTTCTAATGCACGATTATGTAATTTTGTAATATTCGTATGTAGTTATATGTAGTTTAGTACGTAGTCAATATGAAGTTTAACATGTAGTGTTATGTATAGTTATTAATATGTTATATGTAGTATTATACAAAATCATAGAACAACTTTACAAATCAGACCATAGAATATAAAATTAACACCGATAATTGTCGGCTTATCACATTTTTAACGAAAAATCTGCGATTTTTCATAACAAATATTATAATTTTGTCGAAATTTACGCAGCCTCTCGTTCACACTCACCTACGCAATTCGATATGACATGTACAAACATACGTGCATTTTACACCTTATCATAAGTGTTTTTATCATTATTTCTCAAGCAATATTTTCTACTATAAAGTGATCTTTTTGTATAAAATATTATTCGAAAGTTAAGATCATAGAACCGTGTTTGATAGCAAAGCTTTACCGTCTTATGTTCCTTTAATAATTCTCTCATGATTCTTCTCTTAATTAATCTCTCGTGTTTCTTAACTCTCAATAGTTAGAAATTAATTCTTCAACTTTATTAAATTTTGAGATATTCAGGTTTTAAAAAACGTTCTTAAGGGAAGATTTCTGAATCTTTATATGTTTTACTATATTAAAATATCTCTTTTTAGTTTATCGATAAATACTTGTGAACAAAAAATTGTTTAGAAAAATTTGATAAAATAACATCAATCTTTTTTTCTAAAAAAATTTCAATTTATTTTAATTGTGTGTGTATGTAAATGATAAAACTATTTTATAATAAAGACAAATGTTCTCTAAAATGATATTTATTGCGAAGTGTGAATAAACAAAGTTTTGTTTCTTAATTAATTTCATATTTCTTTTTGTTTAATAGAAATTTGATTAAGATATGTCTGGCAACACATATATTGTAATATATTTAGTATTACAAAATTATATACAAGAAAGATAATAATTAAAAACACATTTGTTACGAAAAAGTCAAATTTATTAAAGAATCTGTTTTCTATTTTTTTGCTAATATAGTGTATTTTATATATGTTAACACACTTTATAACTGTCGATAATTCATTCGTTAATAAATTCATCACGAATTGCATTTAAGTCTCTACATATAATAACAATTACGATAACAATAACACGATCGATAATACTGGTTTCATCTCGACGAAGGCATGATATTTCGCGATTAGTTTCGCGTTAATATAATGCACGCCTTTGTTTATCGGGCTCTGTTACAACCGTAGTCTCATTAACTAAAATAGAACAAAGGATTACTTCAGGATCTAATTTACTCCTTACGTGTGCCGTAATAGTGGTTACCTTTCCTCCTCGATCTCTCTCTAACTTCTGATCGAGCATGAAAGCAGGTTTATGCGAAACGAAATTTCGCGAGGCGGAATTTTCGGAATGTACGTTGTCGACAAGTTTCGCAAATCACGCGGCTTCTTCAACGAAGATTCGCATTCTTGTAGCTGACGTAAGCAGGCATAGAATAATGAAGATAGCGCCAAAATATTCTACGCATGTGGGTTTGGGTTTAACTTAATCGCGAAATGGAAGATATTTGGTTGCTCTAGTATTAACTTTCTGACATTCTTGCAAAACATCTATGTAATCGGAAGCTCAATAGTTGCTGCATTAAATAATAAGACTATTTGAGTTATATAATAATACAGAATCACTATACTTAAATATTCTTATAAATTATTTACGTATTTCTTATAAATTATTAGATCGGATTAAAATGAAAAGAAAACATTTATATTACCTTTCTCCTTTTTAATAATAATAATTTTCATAATTTT
This sequence comes from Trachymyrmex septentrionalis, assembly GCF_001594115.1. Taxonomy (NCBI): domain Eukaryota; kingdom Metazoa; phylum Arthropoda; class Insecta; order Hymenoptera; family Formicidae; genus Trachymyrmex; species Trachymyrmex septentrionalis. The sequence continues at coordinate 5,857,961 of NW_017305180.1, forward strand.
ATTTTCACGGAATTGATAATTTGTATATATTTAAAAAAAAAGGTACAATAAAGATATTTAAATTTCCATACTTTGAAGAAGACGTTGCGATGTATGCAAATGAATTATTAGTATCAGAACGATATTAATATAATTGAAAGGGAGTTTGAAAAGAAGATTAATTATGTACAATCTTTATCATTATATCATGCTCCATTTCATTTCTGCCACAAGCGTTTACAACAGTTGAAAAATTCGATGCAATTCCACGCGCGAAACTAGTCGAGCGTCCACATCGGGCAGGAGTGGAGTAACTAATCGCGAGCTCAAATTAACTCATTATTCTTGAGTTTAATTTCCGCGGCGTGCCTCATTTTGGCAGACTGAGAGGGCACGAAAATAAACTCCGGATATCATACGGCAAAACGAAGCTTCGCGATTCGACGAGCACACAATATCGCGACGAGGAAAGAGGGACGAACTGAAATTTGCACGGATGAAATGCGAGATGCTTTCGGTGATGAACCTACTCGTGAAATAACTCTCAATTTGTGAGAAACGAAATTTTGTGAGAAAGTAATTTAACGTGACAAATCTTCTCGAACTGAGAATTTTTTTATACAAAGTTAATTAGGACATACTGAAAAATTCTGGTGGAAAATGAACGAATTAGAATTTTCTGGTTAAATCTACTAGAATTCTAATTAAGATAACTGATAGAATTCTGACTGATATAATTATTTTGGTAAAAATAAAAAAATTCTAATAGATTTTACCAGAAATATTGTCCCAATCAGAATTCTAACAAATTTAACCAGAAAATTTTGATTCGTCTGTTATGAAATGGTCTATTTGGTCTGGATTTTGTCTATTACGAAAAATGTCTGCTTGTAGAGAGTTTTTATAGATATTATATTTAATTACGTATAATGCCGTTAAAATGTTCATTTTTAATAGTCACACAAGTATATGTACAATAATACTTCAGTTAGTCGTTGAGAAACATTGGAACAATAAACAATTTTTTGATGCTTCAATGTTTAGAAATATTACGTTATTATGTTATATTATAATTTAAAACATTCTCGATTTAATTATTAATATATCTTGAATTGTAAAAATATAATACTGATAGAGTAGACTGTATATTATAATTACTAATTTTTTAAGCATCTTAATTTCTTATATTTCAGAACTGCAAAAAAAGATCTAATTTGTTTTATTATACAATATAATTGAGTATTATAACGTATACTTCTCTCATGTTTAGAGCTTTTATGTACAGTAGATTTGCACTCGCAAACCACAATACTGCAAAAAATTATTGGAAAGCGCATTGCGTATAATGTAAAATAAATATTGCTTTATATAGCAGGCCACCTAGCTAGCTCCACCGAATAAATAAACATAATAATCCACATGAAATTCTCTGAGTATGCAAAAACCACTAATGCATGAATACGTTTATGACAACAAAATACACAATTGGGATAACGGTGCTTACGCGAATATAATTGAAAATTTTACATGAGCTTGCAGAATTCCTTATTATAAATTGACATCATTTTCTAGTATTGCTTAATAAACATTAATTTATCATATTTCGGGGACAGAACCAACCGCAATTTTCATACATTAATTGCGCTTTGCTGAAACAGCTGATTTATTAAAATTCTACATTATACTTAGTAAGGTATTTTAGTACTTTATATTTATTTTTTGTTGTGAACATTTGTCATTCTGAGCAACAGTTTTTAAAACATAAACATAAAAATTATATGACTAATTAAAGATTACGATTAAACTACCATTTATCCGTAAATCGCTGCGTTTCGATAGTAAATACTGTTATTCGTAATCTATAATTGGAGCCAGTTTTAAACTTTTATCATCTTTATACTTTAAAAAGTATCACTCCGAACAAATGGCAAATACTTTTATAATTTATTTTTTAAAAACTTTTTTAATACGCGAATTTTAAAACACTCTGTGAAAAATTTATGAATATTATAATAAATAAATAAATAAATGAAATCGAGCCTTTTGTTGTGTATTATGTAATAATAAAAAATCTTGAAATTATCGAGATATTTTTAACAGGTAAACTCGTATACATGTTTTAATTTAGTGTCTATATTGCATAATAATAATAATAATAATAGATTAAAATAAAATTATTTCAATGTTGTAAACAAAATATCAAAATTAATTAAGTGAATGTATAACTATATATAATTGTCACAATAAATTATAAAATTATTATCACAATTCTCTTAATAATAATTTGCAAATAATGTGTTTATGTAATTAAATTTTGTATTTATAATGAAAGAAAATTATACGCTTTAGAATTAAGAGATGCTTTTTTGTAACGTAATTGCGTGTAATGGATTTATTCATTCTAACACTCGAGCTTTATACAAACGGGGTATACAAACAGGAGAGCGTGGCAAATAATCGCTGCGGCTACTAAACCAGAAATATTTCCTTCTATTTCAACGCGTATAGATGAACAAATTGTATTCTGCCCCGTTTAAACTTTTCCACCGCAATGTCGTATTTTCCTGAGAACAACGTACAAATAAAACGCAATCTGCTGAATCGGCAGTTTTTATCGCAAGATGAAAATGTTCCTGCTTTTCCGAGTCGCATGATATTTTGAGGGTTTCAAAGGCTTTCCAGAGATTCTTGAAAATATTATTCCTCGGAACTTTGCCCCGAAAGATGAAAACCATGAAAATATGAAAAAATATGAAAAAATATTTTAACAATATTCAGCAATATTGAAATGAATGAAGCAAAAATGTGTGTATTACGATCAATCATGTTTTCCATCTGGCACAATGGAAAAAATGAATGCATAAAAAAGATGATCATAACAATCATATACGAGATTTAACTCTCTCGTTAAGATATATATATATATATATATATATATCTCAAAATAATTTATAATTTTATATATTTTCATTGCTTTTAGCTTCTTATATGAGTTTAGTAAGAAAAATTTAAAAAAATTGCTTTATAGTTTATTCTAATATAATATAGATGTGAAAGAATAATCAGAATAAAAATATATTTAAGTTATTATTAATATCGTTTGTGTGTTAACAGTTATTAATATTTATTACATATATTATATTATTTGTTTAATAAATCCATCTTTTTCTCTCTTTCTCTTTTTCCTTCTTCTATTTACCAGATGTAAAATAGGTATGAGTTCTTTATATACTCTATGCTTGATGAATAATCGCAAATGAGAAATTCCTTGAAAAGCAAAGTTCCTCAGAGTCCGTGCTTCATAGATTAGCGACAGACCAGAGTCCGAAGCTGTTACGATAAGAGACGCACAATGCAATGGTAAATTTCGTTCACCGCAGAAAGTTGCCACAACGACTCCAACTTATCTTCATGCTTTCCACGCTCGTAAACGTAAATGCGAATGTAAAGAATCGGCGAGGTCGAGCCGCGAGATATGCGGCGGCAGATGCGCGTTAGTACTGCAACTAACCTGAAGAAACGCTGCAATTCTTTCGAGCATACTCGAGCAAAGTTGAAAAAAGAAGGATAAAGTTCTAAAAACTGATTACGCAATATCGATATGTGCAAAACTTTAATCTTCAATTATAGATGTAGTATCATTGAGACTCTTTCCATTTATTTCGCAATTTTGACATTGTTGACCCCAATAATATCCTTTTTTTTTTCTAGAAAATTAAATAAAATTTGATTTTCCACAATTAATATTAAAAAATGTGGAAAATACAACAAAGTACATATATAAAATGGAGAGCAATTAATTTGATTTTCCTTTTTTATTTAAGAGTCCTTAGAACTCCTCATCCACTGAAATATTGTATTATAAATATATAAAGCACACAACAGATATTTTTATATTAAAATATTTCGGTTTTTGTTATTTTTTTTTTATTCTATCATTGTTTTCGAATCTCGGGAGGCGAACGGAATTATAAAAATCGTATTACACGGTGTGTATTCTCGATTACAGTTTCGGAAACTCCGCCTTTGTAAAATCGATTTATTAGTTCACAAGCTCTGCAAAAAAAATTTTAAATATATTTATCGAGTATCTTACGCGATTAGAGTGCCGTTTATGTATAGATAGGTATAAAAAGATTTCGTCACGTGGTTTGCAGAATCAGATATTTATATATATATAAATTACAAAAATATTTAAACACTAAGATTTGCTTTGATCGAATATAGGATTTTTCTTATTTAATTAAATAAGTGTAAATGTCTACAAATAACTATCAAATTATAGCCGAAAAATTGTATTTGCACAACTTGACTCACCTGGCGACGGCAGGAAGTGTGAAATTCAGAGCTCGAATGCGACTGAGACAAGGAGCGTCAAGACTCGCGTTGATTAATTAGTAGCAATTATACGACGGCTCTAAGATAATTAGCGATGCTTAACTCCGTTGACTTGTCCGATCTCATTACAAACGTTCCGTCGTGTATAAACCACACATGCACACAAACATATAAACACACGTCAAAGGATGAAATTTCTTGTCCATAGTTAATTTAACAATTGATGGCAATGGTTTATTTAGGGGACCACCTATTCCAGTTTTATATCACAGTTTATTGTTTTTTTTATTTATACGCAGGTTACTTGAACATTAATTAATATTGCTCTATATTGTTGCTGCTTCTTAGAGTTGTTCAGTTATATTGTCGCCGTCGTTGTTGATATTTTATATCAAATGAAGCAAAAGTCGAAGCGTTGCAATCTAGTTCCTTCCATCGATATTTTTACTTTTGCGACGAAAAATAAATCACGTTTGAGTCTCACCGTTTGATTTCTCGCACTCACGAGATTGTCTTCGCGGAAGCACATTCGACGACGTGAAGTTATGTGATCACTGAACTTTCTGTGCTCTCAGTATAGGTCAGTAGGTATCTCTCCATCGGTCTTTTCGAACCCTATTGCAATCGTTGTCCCCTGGCGACTGTTAAAATGTCTAAAAATTCGAACAGCCCCAAAAATGAAACTTTGATAAAATAATTATCGAAATAATTAGTGAAAAATCCAATTGCGTGTATATGTCAATTATGTTTGTGATAAAGTTAACAATTAGGAATATTTGAATAATTTGAATAATGTATGTGTGTGTGAGGAAAAGTAAACTCAATAATAAATGTCGTTTAACAATTTGAAAGACCGAATAATTAACATGAAAATAAATTGGATATATCGGTTAATGAGGTAATGAATTGATTAATAATCGAAATAAATCTATAATAAATATAAATATAATTCAGATATCTAAGAAGATAAATTTAATCTCATCTGCGTTCGTTTAAATGTCGTGAAATTTAACGCTATTAATTTAAACGATGATAAAATAACAAACGTGAAGAAAATCTAAACTACGAGAACTAAAACGAATTAAAAAGAAACGATTAAAAGCAAACCCGCTCGCGCATTGATAATCTCAGGTGATTAACGCGTGAAAACTCGTTAATAATACGAGAACGACCTGGATATTTAGGCTCTTCAAGATCTTTCTCATAAGAAGAGACTTTCGTCTTTTTCAAGGGATACTTGAAATTCCAAGGGAATTGTAAAGAAGCACGGACACGATCGTCACATAATTCTTCCGCAGCACGCGTATTCGATTCTCAATCACCGAGTCGCGTTATGGAGGCGTCTACGTTTCGAAGACGATATCGCCAGGAGTGACGCCAGCATTGAAACCTTTCGTGCCCTCGTCTCTATCAAACGTCGTCGCGTTTATGTCCATCCTTTGAAAGATCATCGAGAGCTGTGTTCCGATCGACTCTCTCTCGATCATTGGCCGAGTCGTGCACCGTCGGGACCACGCGATCACATCGTTCACCGGTGTTCACGCGATCAATGGGTCGATCAATCGTTCACTATTCACGCAAGCCCGATGACTTGGTGCAGTATCTTGATCGAAAAACGGACGACAAAATGACCGCCGTTTAGGAAGACTCGAAGATGTGAGATCGATAGCGAGTCGAGGGAAGGACTCGGGTCTTTATGACAATACGATGACAGGTGAGCCGAGTGTCATGCCGATGAGAAACGAGCGGATGGTTCTTGCGCAAACCGTACGACGGTACTGCGGCCAGCGGCGCGCTACCGCGTTGGGAACCTGTCCCGGAGTGTTCCGTGCCGCGGCGCGCGGCTCTCTGCGTGCTAAACTGGCGCAAGCTCTTCCGAAGCCGGGGACGGGACGTGTCCGTATACAGCGGCGGAACCCGCGAGCGGCGGAAACTCGCACAGAGAGGAAGCACGATTATTCGGAAAGGGGTACGCGGCTCGCGCGCTGAGATACACAAGGGATAAAGCGATGACCGAAAATTCGTGCGCTGATTCCGCGATATTGCAGCAGCTGCTGGTTTAGCCGGATATTAGCGACTCCCACGAGTAATGCGATGCGCTGCTAAATTATTAATAACGAACGCGATATCTTCAAACTTCAAACGATCTCCGTAGTTTGCGCCTCCACTAATTAATTCGAGTGATTTTTTTTTTTTTTTTTTTAATGTAGAGCGTACAGCACACGTATGCCTAAGTACGGATTGTTATTACGTCGAGTGTGTAATTTTTTTCATTAATCTGCTAATTTCTAATAATGTCTACTCTTATCACATTTTTTTATAAAATTCCTCGACCCAAATATATATAATGCAAAATACCGATTATTTTGGTTAATTTCTTAATGTAGGACGTTGTAATTGTTATTAGTGCAAATTGTTATTACACCAAATATATATTTCTTTCCATTAATCTGCTAATTTCTGATAATACCTCTTCTCACAAATTTTTATAAAATTTCCTGACCCAAATATATATTGCTGCTCATTACCGATTATTTCAGTTTTTTTTTTTAATGTAGGCCACTGTGCTTAAATGCGAATTATTATTACTCCGAATGTGTAATTTTTTCATTAATCTGTCAATGTCTGATAATGCCCCTTCTCACAATTTTTTTATAAAATTCCCCGACCTAAATATATATTGCTGTTCATTACTCTTAGAATAGAAAATTTATGGAAATTTATAAAGCCATAATAGGTGAACCTAGAAACAGAACGTCTATTTATTTTTTGTATTCGAAGATACGAAAGAAAGATAGAGAAGGAATTTTGAATTATAAAACAAATATGAATTGACAAATATACTTTACTTCTTGATGCTTTATATCAGTCACTAATAACGATATAAGATGATAAGACGAAATATCTTCGCATCTCTGAAATTTATTAAAAGATCGAAGTACAACATTAACATTTCGTGATATATATACATATGTATGTTAATGTTAAACTATTAAAAATGTATTGTCCTCGCAGACAAATGAAAAAATAAAAATATATCACTAAGTAATTTATGGAAACATAGAAAACGAATAAGAAAACTGTCTGCCCAGATAAAATAGTACAGTGTTTTTACATTTTATCTCTGTCAGAGACTTGAACGAAATCGAATCGGAAAAACATCTACTGTTTTATGATGGATGAAAATATAAAGGTGATGTCGACGACTTTGTTCATTTTGTACTATTTTATTTCGGTCAACAAGATATGATGATTGTATATAAACTTTTTATAAAAGCAGTACTACAGATGACATGATAAAGCAAAAACTCTTTAAAAATTAAAATTAATCCTAATTAATTTAAAATTGCAGATTAATTTAAAAGATTAAAGCTTAAAAAATAGAGACAAATAAATGTCAGATTTATCGTATAATTTGTATTAATATTTTAAGACACTATGGCCGGCATTCATTCTTGTATTTAAGACCATCTTAAGACCGTTATAGTCTTAACTCTTCGGTGGCTATAGCATCTCGTCAACAAATTTATCAGACTATGTATTGTGAAAAATATCATTTAAATATAAACACATTATAATAAACTTTTTTAATCGAAGACTAATCGAAATACTAGATATTAAGGAATATATAACAGTTACAAGCATATGTATGTATTTTTATTAATAAAAAAAATTACGGTATATAAGGTAAAAGAAAGCTCGAGTATGCCGTAATTAGTGTCAAAAATAAAAAAGATAAAATAATTTTTAAAGTACTGGTAACCTTTAAAAATTTAAAATTCAAATTTCGCTTGAATTTTTTTAACTTTGACGATCCGCGAAAAAATATTGCGTATATCAATTTAATTTTGTTACAAAATGTAATCGCATTCCTATAAATAAATAAAAAATTGTTTCCTTTATAATAAGAAAGTAGCACCGAAGAGTTAAAATCTCATAACAGTTATAGAGTATTAGCCTTTTAAAACATTACTTAAGATAATCTTAACATAAGAGAACGGATTATCTAATAGTGATTTATATTTGATGCGAAGACGTTATCAGTCTCTCAATAATAAGAAAAGTCCAAGACATCGATCGTAGTTTTGTTCGTAAATTTAAATCGCAATTTACAACTTTTATAGTTCAGCCCAAGTGTAGTTTCATAGCTCATGAATATCAGGCAATATCCGATGTCCGATGTTCTTGCGACTGCGACCTGCAACTAACACCCTTGTCAGACTTTATTTACGCGATATGCGATCCGCGAACAGCCGAAAGGAAAATGTTTATGATGCGCGAATGCATTAAGCGAATGCCGATCCCGTGATATGTGTCCGCATAAACCAGTATTTGTCCTGCATCTCTGCCGAATCGATCAATACCAGTGTCTCTCGGCTATGTAGAGTTAGAGGCACATCGATGGAGAGAACGTTCTTTTACTCTTAGCCTTAGCAGATCAGACAGATAAGTTTGTTTATCCTATAGGATGAGGAAAAGAAAAGAAAATACGGGAAGTTTTCTTAAACACACACACGGTGCAATCTATACCTACGAGTACCTACTTGCAGAGTGACCTGTGGGACCTTAGGAACAGTAGCATGCTGCGACAGTAGTATCTCTCAGTAAATTCGAGCTCACGTTGCCGAAAGTCTGAAACAAGGTTTCCCCTTGCTCTATTCGTAATTTCTTCAAGTAATGCTTTGAAAACTACGTGTTCATTCTTGACGTAAATCTATTCCGAAGATAGATAAAGGTACAAGAAAAAATAAAGAGTAAATGAATAAATAAATAAAAGATTCTAGAAGACTCAACATTGTGAAAATTAAATTTGTTCTGTGACAAAGGAAGAGCCGGAGTTTCCTCTTCATCTTGGTTAATAAACATTTCCGGGACGCATGTCAGAAAAAGGGCTAATCAAGTATTCTCTCTATCCCCTTCTTTCTCCCTCTTACACACGTACGCCTTCTCTTTCTCTTTTTGCAAAACGCGCTCGTGCATATGCATCACCCGGCGTGCATCTTTATTCCCATGTACAATGTGCGCGGTATATGCGCGTGATACATTTTTTTAGGGCACCGTGTGAGAGAGATAGAAAGAAGAATAGAAGAGAGAGAAAGAGAGGCTGATGAAGAAATCTCAGTTCCGTGAGAGTATACCGGTATACCGGAAGCGAGGTAGCAACCTAATTATAACAAAAACTTCCAGCCGCTCATTACCGGTTAAATACGTTTTCCCGTGCACATAGAGCGACGCGCGTCAGGACGTACATAGTGTCTGAAAAGTCGCGCACAGAATTTACAGGTGTAATATTGTCGGTTCGCGGAAACAAGTCTGCCACGCAGTCGGCAGAAGAAAAAAATTGGATATTTAAATTCCTCTGGAATTAAAAATATGAATAAATGTGTAGAGCTATACTTATGTTAGACAGTCACTAAACATTTATGCCTGATTAATTTATAATAAAATGATAAAATTATTTTATACTTCAAAGATTTTCTCGTTTAATTATAAACATCTGAAATCAAAAGTTCAAAATTCAAACTTTTTTGGAATGATATTACGACATTAATAGTCGTGCTGTGATATCAGCTAAATATCAAGGAAAAATTAAAAAATATATAAAAATATGTAATTCCATTTTGCAAAACACTAATAACTTTAATGATATTGATTAAAAATTATCTTTGATAGAAAAAAATTTCCTTTGGTATACTCATTCGTTGAATGCACAAATAATATTTCATATATTTTTTGACTTTCAAATTTAAAGAGAATATGAAAATTTGTAGTTATTTAAATATTCTGTTTTTGATGACTCAGTTTATGTTCAATGCACTTATCAAATATTTTTTAGAGAATTAAGAATGAATTTTTATTTGACAATGATTTCCTTAATATCTTGATAATTAATATATCAATAGCAGCATGTTTTACTTAAAATTTATAAATAAATTGCTATATATTAAAAATAATAGACTGCAACAGTAATGAGTGGTTGTAACTAAAGTTCAGAGAGAGAGAGAGAGAGAGAGAGAATTATAAATAAAAGAGAAGACAGAATTTTCGCTAAAAAGAAAAATCGACTCCAAATTCATCAGGAAATGTATCGTAAAAGGAAAGGCAATTATCTTAGAGCATCTAGTATATTATTTCTGTATTCGATAATAAGTATACACGTAATTTCCGCAAAAGCAATACGGAATCAAAATAAACAAAATTTGAATTTTATATTTAAATATAAATTTTGTTTAAATCTGTCCTGATGTGTCACGTGTGAGTTACATATCCCGATTGTTCAATCGTACAAAGACGAAAATTTCGAAAACCGTGTCGCCAAAATATAATTCTCGTGAAAAATACGAAATTTCAACAATTTGGGCAGCTTGTTACGGAATAACTGGAGCATTGAATTTATTAAAAATTGGACCATTTGTGTATTATTGCGTGTAAGGAAAACACTTTTTTACTCGATTATTTCCGCCTCAGTGGCAGAAAGCGTCATTAAAATATACATGTTATTTAACGTAATAGTCATTCGCATAGATGCAATGGTCATGACTCGATAATCAACTTAAAATCAAGTCTGATTAAATTATTAACATACTATCACATCTTGAATTCATAACGGGTTTTTCATCAATACCCGTCATTAGATGTATACAATATTAAGATCTTGCCGGTTATGAACATCTTTTTTTTTTCATGATAATCAGCTAACAAATCATGCACACATTAATGCGCATAATTAATAAGATTCAATCAGAATTCTTTCGCTATGTAAACATTATTGTACAAATGGTGAATAATCTCAGACATTTATCCATAGTCCATGTGAACGATCATAAAACGCTTGCACTTTCTTGCTATTAAATGAATAAGTTTTGTAGAGACAAATTAAATTTATTATAATAAAAAAGGGAAGAAAAATCATGCGCTGTTATTCGTAAGAAATTTGTGCACTGTAGAAGGTTAATGAAATATCAACAGTGATCGCTTTAATTAGAATAGCCACGGGCATTCGCGTTTTCGCCTGGACAGTTCGCTTCATTGGAGTTTTGTTGGGAACTGCATCAAACGGTTTTGCCAATCCCGCCGCATACTCTTCCCGGTCTTCGTCGAACCATGATTTTACCCGGCAGCACTTGGTAGCTGTTACATGAATAGTTTCGTACTGTTATACGCGTACACATAGAAAGTTTTTGCGGACAATACCTCGCACTCTTACTTGTCCTTGTTGCGCCACTCTCCCGAATCTCGTTAAAGCCGTTCAGGCTTTCGTATGGCGCTTGTTCGTCCATTTACTATCTCACCCCCTTAACCAGAATCGACGCTACATTCCCCAATTTTTATTATTTCCTTTTTTTTTTTTTTATTAATTTCGCTGGAAAGATTTATTGGATAGGACGTTATTAATACCTCCGTAGTTAAAAGAAATAGTGATTGCATTATAATCAGTAAGTAATTTCTTTTTTTTTTGTTCTACATACACATCACATAAATATAAATACATATTTACAGAAATATATTTTCATTAGTTACGTTTATTAATTTATTCATTTATTTACGTGTCGGTCTAGTTTGTTTATTTAAATACTAAATTTGCACTTATATTTGTTGTACATTAATTCGTTATATTTATCAATTCATATGTTTAATGTTGCCGCATGATAATTTAGACTTTAACATAAAATACGGATGTAGTGTTTTACATTTGAATAAAGATCCATCATCAGAATTATAATCTAAATTTCCTCTCGCTCGAGGATTAAAGAGCGTCAGACATCGCAGAATAATAATATTCCCGAATTAAATATCTCGCCGCGTTTCAATATCGCTCCATATAATATAAACTACGTATAAAGGAACGACCGAACGAGAAAGTACGAATCATTCGTGGAATAATATTGCTGGATTGAGAACACCGTTTTCAATGCGCGCTGCTCCATTAAAATACAAGTCAGGTATAATAAACAGTTGCGAGAGAAAAATTGGAAAATCACAAATATCGTGGAATAATATTTCTTATTGTGTATATGTATGTATGTGCATGTTGACGAACTCATCAATTCCATATTGTTCCGTTTCAATAACGCGGGACATTAACGGTTGCAGCGCAATGCAAACCGTCTCGCAAACTAAGAAGAAACTCACCCTTTAAGCACGTCGCTCCTACTGTCACTGCTACAATACTACGAGCCAGATGCGACAAGCTGGTGCAAGGTTTTTGCGCTGCGCGAACTGCACGTTTGCTCGGCACTGCGACAATAAAAAAGCCGCGGTATACTGGCGATCGATCCGCAACCAGCTTGTCTTTTATAGTCTTTGGTAGCGCCGTGGAGCCCTCCTATTGATGAAGAGTAATCAGTCTCGAAGGCTCGCGGTAATAATGTCTTCGTTAAAAGCCCGTTTGAGTCATTCCGGCTTTGTAGGAAAATGAAAATGCGGAGAACGATAAGCCGCAGCTTGATTGAACGCAAACAATTCCGCATGACGATACACACGCAACGATCGTTATATTGCAGATTGTCGCGCGATCGCCGCACGAGCGTGATTAAATATGATTAAATATTATTATACAACGCAAAGCGTATTATAGCTTGAACTTGTAGAACTTGTAAGAAATAATAAATTGTCTTACATTTTTGCTTCTTCTTTCTTCGTGTACGACGCATAACAAATAATTACATAGGTTGTTTTGTTATACTGCTGCATATTTTGTCTTTATTATTGATTCTATAGAAAAAGTGAACATCGGATCTTTTCTTGAACGGGAATTAATGAAGCGGGAGTTAATGACAGCATAATTTATTAAAAATTAAAATATATTTACGCAAAAACAGAAAGTACATAGTACGTAAAATGTACAGATAAAATTGTTACAAAACCTTTTTTTTTTTTATTTATATTATGTACACGGACACTTCTGGATAATTATAGTAGTCTTAAGTCTAGATGTTATTTTTGTGCGTATCAATTGATATTGACTATCACTGGTTTTTTCGTCGATGCATTTTATTATTTATTTACGTCATATAAGCGCGAGCAATTCTCCGAACGTTTTATACAGAGAAATAATTTCCATTAAAAAAAAAAATGTTAGAGAAACGTTGACGCGATATAAATTTTATTACGGGCTGCAACGTGTGCAACAAGCGTGTGTTATTTGAGTATTACTCGAGCATCTCACGTGTTAAACGTGCTCACATTAAAGTATTGTATGCGAGTGTGTAGTGATAATAAAACGTTAATTACCGGTGTAAAACGAACGTTATATCGACGTCTGTTCGACTCGCGTTTCCCTTATGGCTTATGAATATCCTTTGACTCGGAAATTTGTCCTGTCCCTCTTTTCGAGATTTCGAATTAAATGGACATTTAAACGTTATTTTCCCCTGTCGATTATTAAAATGAATCGTACGGCGATGCGCTTAATTCGTTAAAAATTTCGTTACGCTCCCGTTCAATTTGTGAAATATGTAATCGAAACGGCTCGTTCTCCGCGATATGTAATTTATTATATCGCCCATCGATGTCATTTGCGTTTTCATCAATCGATCACTGACGTGATGCGACGGTTCAGCCATTGGCGGTGAATTCACGAATTTACGTTATATTATACAAAAAAAATCGTATGGCGTTGCTGATCGATAATATTGCGACATGAAAATTATTTCACGATAAGAATTGCGTTAATAAAATAGAAAATAGATCGATGACGTCGATGCGTCATGGCAAGCACAAAATATATGTAGGTAAATATGACTGGCTGATGCAATAGTATAAGCAGCTTTTCTTATTTGAAGAAACGTAAGAAAAATTTATGGAAGTAAGTTATGTATAAAACTCATTTATTTGATCGTGTTTATGAACGTATAAAAAGAAAGTTTCATAATTTTCTATGTAATTCCAAATTGATACGACATAAGAACTATTAAATATTTCTTACCTTTAAAGAACTCTAATACTGGCTAATTTATTATTGAAAGACAGTAATTAATTACTTATTTAGAGTATTAAAAGGATTGAACAGCTGCTTTTAATACTTAAAATACTTAAATACCTTATTTGTTAAATACTTGAAAATAAATAATTCCTGTGTTTTAGTATTAAATTGCACTAAATTGATTGATCAGTATTGAAGTGATCGGTTTTTTATTTCTGTAAAGGTTACTCTAGTTGTTACTGCATGTATTATTTCGTTGATTAGTTTATATGTTTGAATGTCATATTCTTCGAGTCTCTATGATTCTCATCTAAGTTAAGACTAATCGTGTTAACGGTAACTAATTTAACAGTATTATTAAAAACAACAGCTTTGTTTCGAGATCCTTCGCAAGTCTTGATTGTAGTCCGTCGAATTTCGACCGAGATGGGTTCTCAATTGATTCACTTTATCACTTCGTGGATTATTGTATTACCGGCTAATTAGATCGAGATTACTTGATTGAACCAGAAGTCCTGTGGCAACTAGCGGTTTGAAATGATTCCCATGGTCGACGCACGATCAACTAAGATTCAAGAGTTCCCATGGGATTGGTCACGAAATTCCCTTCGAAGTTAAGATTAGTTAAGGATAGCGGTTATATCGACTGAGTCAGACCAAAACTTCGCCTCCGTTTAACGATCTTCGTAATATTTCTTCTCTTTTTTCTTTGCATACTCGGTAATTTACCAAGACAATATTCTCGAAACGAAGCATCCAGACGGATCTGATACACAATTGATTACAATTTTGATGCAAAAAATCAAAGATGAAATTTCAGATTTAATCGTCATGAATTACTGAGAGAATCAAGAAATCATGAAAAAAATACTACATATAATCAAGGATCTGCGAAGAATTCGAAAAGATTAAAGATCTGCGGATTTAGAAATCTAAGAAATAATAATAACTTTATTGCATTGCACTTGGAAATTGGAATAATATTAATGCAAAAAAAGAGAAGAGAAAAAAAAATACAAAGTGCTAGCAAAAGGCGAGGCGACAGCGGTACAACTGATATCAGGTCTAACCAGAGAAATTTAAGGTACTACTGTACACAGATATTGTTAAATAAGAACGCGGAAACAACGAAATTAGGAAAAGATAGATTGGGACTTTTTTGAGATGTGGGTACTGAGGGTTAATTTTAATTGAATATTCTTTAAAACTATGCACGTCTAAATAATTTATATAGATATTTGGATTTACGTGGGATATTTTGTACATTATTCCTTTAGAATCTTAACAAAAATTCTATAGAAAATCGATTTAATACTGTTAATTAACGAACTTAATAAGTATATATACGAAGAAGAAACTTGTTTCCTTGGTAATTTTCCCGAGAGAAAATTCGCTTTTCGGTTTCCGACTTCGGTAATTTTCGTGATAGCTCAGACATTTTGATCCCTAGATGACTTGTGACGAGGCAGAACGAAGGCTTCTTTGACACTTTGTTCATATAAGTGACGAAGGTAAGTCTTTATAGTGTTCGGGTGTGGAATCACGTACGTAAGTAGGCGAAGTGCGCTCACGGGCAACCAAGACGGAACATGTAAATTGGCAACGCGAGCGTTACTTCCACGGTGGAAACTGAGACGTGATATGTGTGCAAATGTATTACATACTTACCCGTACAAGCCGATATACGTACAGCGCTCTTCATTGTGACCACACTTCGTTTCAACGAGAGCGGAAACAATTAAAGGGGATCGCGTTCGAGAAGATGGTACAGCATGGTAGTTCTTGAGAAAACAAAAGAATTAAATCTGATCGATCGTAACATTTTGTGCAATTAAAATTGCAATCTTGTTCCCGTAGGATATTGTTGAGATTAACGTACCGTTAATCTTAATAATATCTTATTTAGAAGATAATAAAGACGTATGAGATTTTTTAAACGCGATTGTTCTTAGAGACTCATTTAATGTCTATGATGAAGAGAAAGCGCGGTTGCTGCCAAGTCACTCAGTATAAAGGACAAAAAGGGAAGGTAAAACGAAAGATCTGAGGAGAAACGCGGTGGAGAAAAATGTGAAATGATACATAACTCATGGACGAAACGAATAGCACCCTGCTTGAGAATAGAAATATTCCTTTTAACTCCGCGAAAAGTTATAGGAAATATTCCTCTTAACTATGCTACACCCGCGTGGCGTACCTAAAAGATATAAAAATCAGTATTTCTGCAGTAAAATTTTGTCACCGCGATAAATGCAAGGTAGTACATTATTTACGACGGGGAATTCGCATTAAAACGAGTTCCCAATAGAGATTCTATATTCGTTAATAATAAATGAAGGATTTTTTGTAAATCGTGATAGACGCAAGAGACAGATGCAAGAATTTGTAAAATCAATTAATATATATATAGTATATCATTGTTTTTGCAATGTATAGCCAATATTACTCGACTTATTGTTATAGAAGCACTTATATTTAAAGGATATAAAGAGAAAATAATATTATAGTAACTTTTATTTGAATAATAAATACAAATTATATAAATAAAAACAGATTTTAAAATATGAATTTTATAAAAAAAAAGAAATCCATTTATTTTATTCTAATTAATCTTTATTAATAAATAATTTTTTACTATGATTGTTTATCTTTTATCTTAAATTCAATTGATAAAATAATATATTTCTTCAACTTTTGATGCTAGGTATTTATTTCAGGTTATATCACTTTTTTAAATTTTGCTATATCGTTTATGAATATTCAACATTAGTGCTCATGATAAAAACGATAGATCTTTATGTTTAAATGTTGAATGTTTAACGTTAAACGATCAAGACGAACGTTTGAATAGCGAAGTCAGTTATATCCCTGTTATATCTCGCAATCACATAAAAATTAACTGGAAGTGACACGTACAGCGAAACGTTCGTGATGAAAATATCAAATGCCTGGAAACATTTTGAAGAAAGATGGAAAGAGAATAAGAGACACTCTTACGCATATATATTTATATGTACACATGCGCGCGCGCATACATTTACATGTATACATATTATATATATATATATATGTGCGCGCGCGCGCGTGTGTGTATATGTGTAAAGCTTGTATGTGAGATAATTTGGAGTCTTTCCTCGGTATCCTTGCTCCAGATAAGAGGTTTATAGTAACTACCCTATTCTCTCGCGCGCTCCTTCCAATCCTTCATCCTCTCACGATATTCCTCCTTCGGACTGCTCGCGCCGTGCAGAAATTTATGTACTCGCCACACGACTGAATGCACAATTATATCATCCTTCTCTTCATTAGCGCATACTTGTTGTTTACATTCCGCAGGAACAAGCTTACAGGAACAAGCAAGTTGAATTTTTCGTGGGTCGCACCGATTCGTGTAAGAACTTACACTTGCTTGGTACAAAGCATTTTCACAAATTCTACACGGGAAAACAGTTTTGCTGAAGTCTAAAAATTTAGCTAGATATATACATTACTATTAAAAAATACACCTCATATTTTAGCACGCCTTATATTTTTGCTAACAATTTTATCTTTGATATATGAAATTATGATATATATTCTCTTATTCGGTCACCGAATATTCAATAAAGTGACAAATTGTCGAAAAAATATTATAAACGGAAATTATAAGTAAATTTCTCAAATAAATGTTACAAACATTATCGATTTCTGAACGACATATCGATTTAAAATTTTTCATTAGACAATTTTTTATTAAACATTTGGCAACTAACAAAAAGAGAGTAATGTATTGTATATAAGAAATTAAACATCAAACTAAACATAAATCTTTGATTAAGACATTTCAAAAACTTATTGACAGAATGCTAAAAATTTGACTTTTATTATCGAAGCTCAAAAATTTTAAGAAATACATAGATATCTAAAAAAAACTAGGTTTTTTTAATCAGTTTTAATGAATATTTAGTAATAAATTTAAAAATATACATATTATATATTTTATTCTTTATAGAAATATTACAAAATGTTTGCATGAACGAATTCTAGTGAAATTTTTGAGCAGTATTGTACATCTGAAGATAATTATGTAAAACTATCAAAATAATTACATATATAGGACTCTCAAGCATATTAATAATTAATGCTGTAAAAAATCTTTACATTTTAGCAATCAGCTTGATCATCTAATATAATTTTGATGGTTCAATATAATTATTTTCAGATCTATAATATCAGATCAATCAGATCTAGCTAAATTTTTAAACATTTCAAAACCATTCTTTTCGTGTATACTCTCGTTAAAATGATTTTTAATGTATTGTATAATTATGACATTATGTACAATAGATTACTTGAATTTTTTCGATCAAATACTTGTACTTCGTGTGAATAATTTTTATTTTTATAAGCACTATGTAAGAAATTTTATTTCTGTATGATTTTTTAAAATTAATTATACAATAAAGAAATTTTGCTTCTCTCTCTACGGAATGCTCAGCTCGATATCAGGAAGATTTCTTTATTACATGAATTAGCTGGACATATAGCAGAACAGCAGATACTGTCAGAAGCACAAAGAGATCGAACGGACACTAATTGCCTTCTACATTCAGTTATATCTATCCCCCTTGTTCAGCACTTTTCCGTTATGGCAAAAGAAACCACGATCGCGCGACTCTTCCACTTTCCATGATAAAAGAACGATTTTAATTAAATCGCTTCCATGCTCTCTCGATTTCATCTGTGACTTTCGGGCAATGCGTGACCAAATATTGTATAATCGGAGCTCGTTTGCTTGATTGGACGAGGAAGTGGAGGTTTACGTTTCATTGTCCTCCGGATTCATTAGAATGCATGAGAAAAGAACAGTTAGATTTTGTTTCTAATGAAAAATCGACAAATGCAAATATATATATATTTTTCCGTTTAAAACGTGATTGATACGTGATAAAGCATAAAAATAAGAAGTTTTATTACAATTTTATCTGATTATATGATTTTAATCATTTAATGTTTGCATTAATTTATTAATATTTATTAATGATAAGTCTATAATTATAATTGATAAGTATGTCATTATTATTTATAGGATGCACAATTATTATCTACTTATCTATTTATCTTTTGCGTCATCATATAGCTCAAATAATTAATGAGTCAAATCTCGAATAATTGAATGAATTAGGCGAATCTGTGGAATTATATTAGAAATAATCTTCGTACAAGTAAATAAATATTTCGTTAAAACAATGTCTCTTGCCGAATTGTTATCTTTAATTATTACTAGTAAAATTATTTAAATATTATTAAAATATTTTTCGTCCAATCACATTACGCATACGCTTTTTCACTTATATTGTTTTGGATAATTTATCAACTATTCGAAAATTCAAAATTATGTCACAAATATTTTACATTCCCTAGTTCTCGTGCAGGGGAAGATATTTTCAAATTATCCGCGGGATGTTTTGCGACAGATATTTTGTTAAATGTCAACGTTTCCTATTCGATTGCTTTATATCTACCTCAGCCGGAAAAAAAAGGAGCGAGCGAGTTCTGAAATACGCGGGGGTGAAAAATACTTCGGTGCTCGTAGGGTACGTGACTTATGGCGACCGTACGTATATCGTCAAGAACACCGCAGTTCCGGTGCCGTAGGAAGCGTCGAGTGTGGAATATAAACTTTAACGGATGGCTTCTTCTTCGTGCACCACGAGCTCTGATCTAGAATGCCTGTCCTGTTCATACAGCCCTCCAAGCCAGATACAGAGCATTTCATACCATAAAGTCGACGTCACTATGTATAATCCATCGATGTACACTATCCATTTGAAAATAGAAAATATTAAGCTCAGAAATTCCGAGTGTTGTGAACAGAGCCATTTTTAAAGTGAAAGGAAAGAGAAACCCATTTTTTTTGGCATACTATCAGAAAATGATATTAACGGTTCAAAATTAAATATGTTTAATTATGGAATCAGTGAAAATAACAAACAAAATTAATATTAAAGCTGTTAGTGTATATAAATTTAGTTATCCACTGATCTCATATATAAACATATTTAATTTTGCAACGCTAACACCGGATCTTTTCTTAATCGCATGCCAAAAAGACGGATTTCTGTATGCAAAAGAAAACTGTTTATCTGTAGATCTTCGATCTGTGAATCGAAATGTTATAAAATCAGGGCGGATGTGAATACAGTTGTGGATATGAACATTATGGAGTACAGTTATGGAGATGAAGAGAATGTTATAATAAATAGTTTTAAAAAGAAATTCTAATATTTAATGAATTGATTTTGAGGTTGTCATAAATTCTGAATTACAAATTAAATTGATTAATTTGATGATACTTTTTAATTTGTATACGCGTACATTAATCAAAATTTATCTTTTTTATATAATCAATATGCAAAATCGGATATGCACTGACTCCGAGATATTAATCTCTTGAAATATTCCCATTGAAATAACGGTATAAATTTCAGAATCAGTTATTTCGATATAGCAATTACTTAAACCGATTTTACATACTTTGAAATTCAATATTTCGCATAGTTCTACTTCGCGCGGAAATAATAAAAAATATATTGATAATAACATAGAGGATATTTGAGTAAAATTTCTTAAAATATGTGTCACTTATTTTAAAAACTAATTATAACTTGCCTAAGTATTAACATCTTGGATATTGATTCTTAGCATAAGAAATTTTTGTTTGAAAAAATTCGCAGAAAATAAAATACAACAAAAATTTAAAGAAACATTACGCGCTATAACATAAAGAAAAGCTAAAAACCGGTGAAAAAGTTTTATTTTACTTTCGCTATTTTTATGGAAAGCTTTTACATTAACTACCGTATAGTTAAGTCTTTTCAGAATATCTTTTAAACAATCCATCTCTCTATATTATTCATTTACTGAGCGATGCAAATTTAATTTTTGTATTATGTTTTTTTTTTACAAGAACAGATCTTTATCCGATGATCTTAATCGAGTAGCCTTAAATAATCTCTTTGATATTTGAATCTTTCGAAACAGGGCAGAATCTGGAAATAGCTTATATCGTTGAACTTAAAATTTAAATTGTCGATCAACTAGGTCGCCGAAAACATTTTCTCGCTTTGATACTCCTTTGCTTGTAAAAATTACAAACTTTCCATTACGCAGAAGACCGCATTTCTGCCGTTCTACGAACTTTACTTTGAATGGTTATTTTTACCCGAAGAGAGAACCTTCAATTTGTCATACAGAATACACGCCCAACAGGGCGTTCTCGTCTCGTCGAAATACTTCACTATGCTATCAATGAAACTGGGTTAGGAATTTACGAGTAGCTACCCAGAAGAATACTACGAAAGTACTTGATATATACGCATCCGCTGGCAGTGGCCAAAGGGTCAACAAGTAAGATAGGCGAAGTCGATTATCGTCGACACCCTCGTGGCACGTGGGAAATCGATACCTAATTATCGTTCGGTATTCTACGCGCGAGCTGCCGCGGGAATTTCCTTCGCCGTAGTAAACTCGACCTGTCCTGCGCCGCCTCTATGCGCTCCCGAGGGATTACAGGGCGAACTGGTTCACGAAGTTAAGCACAAAGTAAAGGATACGTGGCGCTCGGTATTTACGTAAGCAACGAAATTTACGGATCGAGGGTTTCTGCTCGCAGAAAGGGAGCATTGTATATCTGAAGGATTTACTCTCGCACGCATTTGCACCGAAATCTGCTTCAAGTATCAATTTAAGAAGATACATACGTAAGAGCCAGAGAAAGGGATTTTTTGAAAAGAGTTTTTTTCTCGACTGGTGTCTCTTTAAAATCTTTCATTTCTCGTGCGAATGTATTATTAAATTTTTACGGTCAGTACCTACTTATTTCTTTCCGCGTTATGAAAGAGATCGACGTTGTAAACAAGGAAAAAATTTTTATATATAAATTCTTGTGTGTGAAAAGAATTTAGATATTTAGATTCCATGAATTTTTCACAAATGTCTAACGTTATTGGCGAGTAATCTCTTACGTAATATTTGCCGAGATGGAAGATATTTTTCTATTTTGTGTATAATATCGTAATAACTTATTTGATGTGAATACAAAATTAAGGCATCCTATGAAAAAGTCTTGTGTCACTTTATATCTTCCGTAATTATCTCGCGTTAAGGCTCCTGGTCATCTCACTACTGTGTCAGATTATAACGTCAGATACGAGAAAATATATAATAAAAATTCTTACAAAATATATTAAAATAGAGATATTTTTCAATAAAATAATATTTTTGATCGGTAGAAAAGACTTATAAAATATACTGAAAACTCTCTTTTTATTTTGAGAAGGAATTAAAAATATTTATTTTTAATTTTATATATTTATTAATTTGACAGTTTTATAGCTATAAATATCATTTATTTTGTTTTCGACATAAAATTTATATGGCTATTTATTATATGATTAATTATTGATAACGAAATAAAAGAATTTTCGATATATTTTACAAGTCTGTTTTATTGATTGCAAGTGTTGTTTTATTAAAAAATATTTCAATATTTTGTGTTTTGCAATAATTTTTATGCATTTCCTCGCTTTTGACGTTACAATCTGAAATAACAATAGTGAGTGACCAGAAGTTTTATCCCAAGCAAAACAAGAAGTTATAAAAATGTTAAAATAACGTTAAAATCAATCTTAAATAATTAAAAAAAGACTAATTATTTCGAAACCACTTTGGTGTCATTTTAATTTCATGATAACCTCTGTCCTGTTTGGGATTTCTCAGATGATAAATTTATTTCATCAGTCTGAATGACGAAATTGAATGATGTAAAATGCATCAATCTCTTAAATCTACAGCGTGCTCGCGTTTCTCCATCCCCAAGCTCCTAAAAGAAACTTGTTCGTGTCGTTATTTACAACACACTTTCGGAACGATTATCGGTCCAACCTCCCCTTTTCGAGATACCACAGTTATCCTTTTCCTTCTTCACCGCCGCGAGACGGAGTCTGACGGACATTAGGACTTCACCCAACTCCCATCATTTCTGCTGAAACTGCACAAGTTCCGCGCCCTTTCCGACCGACCTCGACAAGGAAAATTTCACATCCGGAACATCTGCCGCTGCTTTGCCTGACCGCCGTTGCAATTAACTTTTAAGGCTGGTACCGCCTGCCCAATATGGACGATGGAACCACAAGGCGTTTCATGCGCTATTCTTCTTCGCATTCTTTGTTAACAATTCAGTAAACAAAACCAAACAAAATTTAAGATATATTAATAGTTAGTTTCCAAAAAGGGGTCGATCGAATTTCGGGAGTAAATCTCTCAAGTCGAAATGAAAGAAGAAAAAAAACGATTGTTATTGAAACGAGAATTCAGAAAGAAAAAAGTTCAAAAAAATTATCGTACGTTGTGTTAGAATAACGCGGATCGATACTGCGAAGCAATCAATGCTGTGGCTATTACGAAGCTTCCGTGCTTCCGAACAAAAGTTTTGAAAAGACGGTAGCGTCAACGTGCGAGTATTGGATTACAAAGAACGGATGCAAAAAGATTGAAAAAGAACCGCGAAAAAAAGCTAAGGAGAAAACTCACTGTGCAACTCTACGTTGGAAGATAAAAGTTAACCGGTATCTACCGCGCGTAGTTGTTATTCTATCCCCGGAAATAAAAAAATAAAATAAAATAACTCGCCGTCCCGGTGTGCTTGTTTCTAAAAGCGAGGGATACTTCACAATGGCCCATTGAGACCGGTAGTTCTTCAAGGATTCCTTCGTGAGTTTTACGCGCCATTTAATCGAAAGGGTTAGAAATAAATTGGGTACGATGTAGGAGCACGTTTTCATCATTGAAAATCTGAACCACAATTACCGGCGGGATCAATTATTATATAAACAACGTCTTCTCTGTCACTGTCTATACTATAACTTTTTTTTTTATCAATTAATGATAACTATTTTTTTTAATGAATATACTTGCAATTAATTAAAATTAGATTCTATAATTTTTTAATTAAAATATATTTGACATCAAAGGAAAAATCAAAAATAAATTAAGGAACTAGAAATGAACCAAGGGAATAAATTATACTACTGTAATAATATTTTTTATACTTTGGCAAAATAACTTGTGAGATATTTCTAAATCTCAACGAAAAATTTTTACTCTACAATTTCTTCGATAAACACTTGGTCCGTAGGGCACTCTATGGAAGCGCAATCTCGTAAAAGAAAAAAATATCACAAATGAATCCATAGCTCAAGGGTTAAAGCGCTGGTCTTGTAAACCGGGGGTTGCAGACCGCAAATCTCTCTGGGGGGCAAAACTTTTTCAACTCCCTTCCCTTCCCCGCGCTTTTTTCACGCCCTTCGCAATGCCGTCGACGTTAATTCCACGAGTTACTTAACCCTCGGAGGAACGTTTGCCTTATTGACAAAAATTTCAAGAAAGTTGTGAGCTGAGTACTATTTCGTGAGTTTCACGAACTTCCTGTCAAACTGCTTGAGTCCATTTCGTCGCCCAATTGATGATAATTTTTTTTTCTCGGAACCGTTGAATGTACGAAGCGATGCAAAGTAGATCAGCTTCGTATGATTACAACATTTGAAATATTATACAGAAAGAATAATAAATATCATGTTGTATGAGAAAAAAATTATAATTTGTTAACTTTTTATAAAAATATATGGAGGTGAAATTACGTAGGACATAAATTATAAAAATTACCACAAATTATAAAAATTACATGAGAAAAACAATGGTATAAATTATCTGAATATTTGGAGATCGCACAGCGAGAGGAAAATTTACATTTAGTAAATAATAAATACAATAAATTATTCTTCCAAACTAATGCATACAATAATTTTTTTAAAGTACTATATTCAATCGGAGATGACAAAGCTATTATTTGCAATCTTCAATGTATAAATATTGGAAGACTAAAAATCTGGTAATATATAATATATGTATATATATAATAAAAGATTACTGAAAAATAAAAATAAATATAAGTAAATAATATATTCTTTCTTTTCGTTTTGTACATCACGAACGACATTACGAGTCTCTTTCAATAATTAAAATATTTAGTATTTTATATATTATATAAATACATAAAAAAGTATCCAAAACATATTTTATATGTTAATATCCTATTTCAATCGTTTCATGTAAAAAAAATAAATCCTATTTTTTCAAATTAATGAAGGCAATTTGCTCCGTCTTCGAG
>NW_017305180.1:5883511-5894767 GCF_001594115.1 Trachymyrmex septentrionalis
AAAACATATTTCATATGTTAATGTCCTATTTCAATCGTTTCATGTAAAAAAAAGAAATCCTATTTTTTCAAATTAATGAAGGCAATTTGCTCCGTCTTCGAGTTCAGCAATATAATTAAAATGCAATTTAACCTAACATCTCGTTTTCGCACATTACATTCCCGAATCCGACAAATTGAAGTGCGGAAATGAAGTACGCCCGGCCTCGGTCATTAAACTGTGTCGCGACGAGTTAACAGCTAGGTGAACAAGATGCCGTTCGTTTTTTTATTCCTCGATTATAAACGATATCGCATATATCGAAACTGGCTGCAATTTCCTGTCGCGTATCAGTAACAACGCAAGAGCCTTTATATTCCTCAGCAAACTGGGTCAAGAAGGCAAACGTATCCTCGGACTACCACATTACGTTACTTCGTGTCAAAGTAACCTATAGAATAGAACTTCCCCAATTTGGTATTCGCATCCTTCAGTACAGGATGTCTCGAGGAATGTAAATTAGAAATAAGTAAAATTAATTGCAAGAAAAATCTGAAAGTTAAATTTTCTATAGGAAAATCTAATTAGTTGTCTCCTTTTTTTAAACCGAACGTTATTAATTGTATTAGTTACCTAAACTAATCAAAAATATTGCTAACAATAATATACATATTTTCGTAATAGCACTTGTTTCCTATATTTGTTCTTTCATGATAAAAAGTTAAATTGTTATTTTCTGAATTTTTTTAATTTTAAATTTTTATAAAATACGTTACGTAGATGATATATATTATATTTTATGTAATATAATTTAGTAATATCGTTAAAATATCACTAAAAATATATATAAAAGAAAAAAACGGTCTATTTAACATAAAATTCTCATTATAATAAAATTGTTTAAAAAATGAACAGACGAAAGTAAATGGAAATTATTAAATTTCCATTTATTTTTTGCTGTTTAATCATTATTATTATGCGTATATATCTGCCAAGATATTTTGAATTTTTACTATTAACCCAACTTTTGTTTAACGGTTTAAATTGCAATTTCCAAAATAAAATCAAGTAAAACACAATGAATTACTGTTACATACAAGAAGAGCAGAAAAAAAAAATTGCTTACCGTGAAAATTCAACGTTTCTATTTTTCTTGTATCTATTGCACGCATGCGTGTACGTCGTAAATATATTGTCGGCAGAATTATTTAACGACCATTTTTGAGGAAACATAGCAGGGAGAGTAGAACAACGTCGATGGAAGAGGAAAAATGCCGTCGGATATGTAGGGCCGTGCTTCGGGAAATGTTTGCGGACAAATCGTCATCGTTTTTGACGAAGAAAATCAACAAACGTTCAGCCCTAATGCATCGTTCGGAATGAAAATCGTTTCGCACACGCGGACTCTCGATCCTGATCCAGGATTTTGAATTCTCTGTTTCTCGTGGTTGAATGGCAAGCCGGGAAAACTGTATGCGGCATAGAAAAACTCGATCGTTTTCATTGAATTGCGGAATTTCACCAAGTTTTATGTTTCGAGATTCAGACCGCGGGATTTAGTAACGCTAGTCTGTCTTGCAAAATGCAAAGCTATCGAGAGAATAGCTTTTCCAAATAAGGTAGAGAGAAAGAGAGAGAGAGAAAAGAGCCAATCAAACTTGATACATAAAAAAAGATACATTAAATATTTTTTTCTCTTTTGCTTACATCAGATTTCTATATATCATCTTCAAATCTTTGATATAAAGATTTAAACATTAATTATGTACGGAATAAAAGTGAAGTATATATGAATTAGTGAAGTCTAAAGTTTCTATGCGGCATTGAATAGAACATTCTTCACTTTGATCTAAAATGTGATATGGAAATTGAAGAACAAGGTCAGTACGAATATTATAAGAACGCAGCGAACTAATTGCCTGTAGTTAGCAAAGTCTAAGATTACGAAGTGTTGTAAAACGCAATATGCGTACAAAATTATAAAAACATTTTAAAATGTGAGCAACGTGAATTCTGAAGACTTACTTTAAAAAAAGATTTTTGTACGTAAGGAAGATGTATATACAGATCTAATTGAGAAAAAGAAAGAAAATATTTTATCAAAATCAAAAATTTTTTGTATTATTTTATAATTTTTTTATATAAAAAAAAGTTATTTTTTTACCATATTCTCTCTTTTCTTTTTTTCTCTTTTTCCTATTTTGTTTAATTTAATATTTATTATGTTTTGTTAAAATTATATTATAATTTTTTGTACTTTTTTATTTAAAAAGTGTAATTGGTTAAAATAAATATACTTGTACAAAAAAATGTAATATAATTTTAGATATTTCGTTGGAAAAGTTGAAATATTAATATTTTCGTGCGCGACAAATCCGACGCGGTACTCAGAAGTATCGTGCGGTTTATTCAGATTATTCAATCTACTCGGGAACAGAGAAAAGGATCAAGAACTGTTACTGTGCAGTTACCTTTGTCTAGGACTTCTTCTCTTTATCCTCGATTTACATTCTGCGACTGCTTATTTACATTCTGCGTTAAGATATTCTGCAACTTCGTATTTAAAATTAAAGTGGAACACCAACGAACTGCTTGCTTCACGCTAATTAAATGTTAACAAAACACGAACATATCTTCAATGCTGCAAACTTTTTTTTGCAAATCAGGCAAAATATCGTCGGGTTTAAGCTCGTACTACTTTTGTACTGTTACATTGCTCACGTGATTGTTTTCAATATATAACAAATTTTCATTATCTTATTGTTAGATCGAACGCGTCCTCTTCTTTTCTTTTAAATCAATAAAACGTGATTTTCTGAAAAACTTTAATTAAATTTAGTACTTAAAATTTTTAATTTATCACTGTGGCACATTGACATCAGAAATATAACGTGATTTATTTTCTTGCAGTATATATCGAAATAAATAACTTTTTCACATGCTGCGCTCGTACACGATTTGTGCACTTTCTCTTTTCGGTCCATGTGAACATTAGATAGCTATAAATCTTAATCATCTGTCACGAGATCTGTTTTTATATAGAACACGTGTAGATTAAATTATACGGTCATTTTTATTACTGGAAGGAAATCGTAGACGGAGACTTCGGTACATTTTATTCGATCGAGCACGAATAGCTGCAGCGCGTGTGAAATGAGATAATTTATTTCAATATGTGATGTATATTGGAAAAAGATTCATGTAATTTCCCGATTCTGACGTTCAATATATAGCTGTAGTAAAGAGAGCCGGAAACATTTCGATGTATATTTAACAATGTATTTTCACGCACTAGTTTCGAGCTTTTGCTCAAAGCATAAAATCTTTAAAAAATTATAAAATAACCATAGACTTTATAGGGCTTAATATACTCGCCTGTGGATAATTACCCGGTGAATTCAACAGACAGCATTAGTAAGTCGTCTGTCCGACTTAGCAAAAATTAGAAAAAATTGTAAAGCTTTAAACTATATAGAATTCAGTTACCTTACATAATATTATCTAACGAATTCGAAAGATTCAGAAAGAGTACGGTTTTGCTGAAGTAGTACATTTAATTATAGATATAGAGACCTAAAAATAATTTGGTTGTGTTAGTAAAATAATTATGTAGGACGTTCAAACTAGGATTGCTAGAATGTCGAAACTTTCTATAGCATTGTTCATCACGATTATTTTGGTGATTTAACCAAAATTATTATCAAATCTGTATTTGAAATTTTTAAATGCTTCAGCAAAAAATCATTCTTCCCGTGCGTATTTTTCAAAATTGATTTACAGTTAGAATGAAAGAACTTACAAAATTTTTATGCCGCCATATTTTTCTCGTAAAAAAAAAGCCGGACGTAGTCCATCACAGTACGTTTCCATTTCGTCTTACGGTGAACAAATTCTGTCGTCGATGTCGGCGTGGATATCCGGTATTGCATCGGTATCACCCGGTACACACTTGGCAGGCTTATGGGCTTTTCAATTTCGTTCCTCGCCGAGTGGGTTCCATACGGTGACGCGCGATAGCTATTGCGGGAGCTCTACGTGCACGCCCGTTGAAATTTTTCCGAGACGGCGTTTCAGAGGCCATTATGGCATTCCCATCTCTTGAATGATATCCTGGACGAAAGTGCAATGGCGCGAGAGGATGGCTAACGCTATCCATGAGAAATGGAAAAATAATTGGCCGGATGCATACGGCAGTCCGGTTGCATTTCGAGAATATATCACGGAGACCGAGAAAACGTACCACACCGTACGCCTCGCGCAATTTATTCCGGCTTTAGTTTATTTGCGGTCAATTTTGCTGTACGTAAAAATGCCCGGGTTACTCGAGAACAAGATCTTTTAATTAAGTTAATATTATTACCTTCAGATTGTTATCATAATTTTACAATCATGAAAAATAGGTGTTGCGTCACATTTTACGGTATTTTTTATTCCGTTGCATAAGAGCTGAATAGTAAAGAAGATTGAAATTGTTTGCGCTTTCTCGAATGTGAAAAGGATTTTTTTATCTACGAATGAAAAAAGTTGTCAAGTTGCAAATATATATGTTATTTACGCAACGATCTCGTGTAAATTTCGCCAAAACAATATCATGTTGTATTACCGTTTATTGAGTCTTGACCGGAAAGCACTCAAGGCACACGGTAATCACAATGGCTCAATGCTAAATTGAGAAAGTTCCGGAAAGTTTAATATCCCATATATACTTCGCAGGACCAGTCAACAATAATTCTCGTTACATCTACAGGATGTATCAAAACTCGTTTATTTCCTCTAAATCATAAATGCATCCGGTGAACTCGCAATTGCGTTTTTTCTCAGCAGTTTAATTAATTGTAACTTTTTGATGTTAAACATGAAATATCGTAATATTTATATATATATATAGCTCTATTAAGATTTATTAAAACTCACTCAATTTAAATTTATTTTGATTTTAAATAATAAAATTCCATCACCTATTATATTTAAAATTTAACTAGCTTGTTAATTTTTATTGTTAACTAATTGCAAAATCGGAAATCCTATAATATTTTCATTAAAGAATAATAAACTCTCCAAATTGATCAAAGAACTTTATAAAGGAATTTGTAGTTGAAAAAGAGATACAACAAAGAGATACAATCTCTGATACACTCTGTATATTATGTATACTAAAACACTATGACACAAATGATGTAACCCGGAGAAGGGTATGAGAGCAAAGTTTCTTAATAAACGTTGACGTCGACACCGCGTGGCAATTCCTTAAGTCGATACAGAAACTCGCTCTTATGAACTGGCTAACGGATTAGAAACGAATCCCCGCTTTAATTAAGCTCCGCAGAAATACGTTAAGGGAATCCTAAAACGATCTGTATTACCGATTAAATCGTAATTTTTATATAACAATTACTTTTTTCTTCCTTAACAGACTCGAATATCCTCTTCCAGGATAAAAGTATACGCATTAATACGTGTCTGTGTAAGTGGAGTTTATGCCGGGAACGACAAAAAATTTTTCTTAAGATTTCAATTTCGAAATTTTTTTATCATTCTCAGCATAAACTCCATCTTACAAACATGTAATGCGTATACTTTAATCCTGGAAAAGGATTTTTGAATCTGTAAGAGGAAAAAATAATTGTTATATAAAAATTATAATTTAGTCAATAATACAGATGGCTTTAGAATCCTCTTAAGCGTTAAAAATAGATTCTATTTATATTTAAAAAAAACTTTGAATTTTACATTATTAGCGATCTAAAAGAAGGGACTAAAAGAAGGGACGTCATTCACTCTTTTTTATAAAAGCCTTTGTTATAAAAATAGGAAGCTTAATTAAAACTACATTTCTGACGTCAATAAACGTATAGACAAATTCGATATAAAAAAGATGCACATTATTAATATAATGTATATATCAATAATAATAATTACTTTTACACAAGAGTTCTGATATAACTATAAAACAATCTCCTTTGCTTTGATACATACAAAAGCGAATAATCGAATGAGTCATTATATCGTGATATCAACTTAGTGCACTGTCATTAACGGTTTAACGTCATATTGTTACCTTTCTAAGTAAACATTTCCGGACACGTGTTTACACAATTTTTTCTTACGGTTTTTTTTTTAATGGATTCAAAGTATTGCACATACTTTAGAATTATATTTATACATATATGTGTGCAAATATATATATGTGTATATTATATGATAAAATTTTAATCTGTGTATTTTCAGAATATATTTAATTTATACGTGATATAAAAATGAATACTATTGCAAATAGCTTATCAGCTAATATATTATGCAGAAAAATTATGAAAAAAAAAATTTGCCCCCAGAGAGATTTGAACTCTCGACCCCTGGTTTACAAGACCAGTGCTCTAACCCCTGAGCTATGGAGGCTTTCGATTGACACCTTTTTTAATACACTTAAAAGTAACATGACGTAAATTATATTTAATATATTAAACAGAAATATTATTTTGATTGTAGCAAAATTCTCCCTTTTTTATTTAACAAAATAATATTGTTAATTTAAGAAAATATGAAATATTTTCTTGCAAAAAAAAAGAAAAATGTAAAAAAAGAATTCTCAAATACATTAATTAGTATATATTTAAATATAAAAATACTTTTATAATATTAAATTTAAATTTTTTATTTTTTAATTTTTTGTTGATAAAAAAAAACGTCCAAGGTATTGTATTAAACTAAAATTAATATTTCTTTTCCATGTTGTTTATATTAGAAAGACATTAAGAGCTTGTTTTAAAAGAATTCCGAGAATTTAAACAAAAGAGAATTTGTTCAAGTAAAATATCAGATTGTTGCAACGAATAAAATTGTTCATTTAGGAAAATCATGTCGTGGGATTTCTACTTTACAATGCAGAAACATTACTCCAATTTTTCTTTTAGTTAAAAAAGAATCCGCTAATATATTCTCAGTACCTTTGAACCTTTTCTTTCAGGACTACGATAAATATTAAATATTTATTTGCATATTTATGAGGAAATGTTCGCATATGCCGCCACCATGAGTTTGCGTGTTGACGCTTCGCATTTTATTTCGCATTTTCCAGATACTCGGAAATTTCAGCGAAATCTCAAATCTGCTGAATCGTCACGTTTCGCTAAAACCATACATTTATTTACGTTATTTCCGAATCTTTCAATTTGACGAATGAAAATTTAATCTTTTATTTCATTATTAAATCTCAACAAGAACTCTAAGTACAGAATGATGTTTAGATATCATAGTACGTACAATCGAAATAAACATATTAAATATAAAAACACTGTCTATTCCATTCATAAACGTAATACTAAAAGAACAGTTTTACTGAAGTGTTTAAAAATTGAACGAGATATACATCTGAAAATAATTTTATTAGATTATTAAAATAATTATGTGGGGCGCTCAAACTAGTTGCTAGAATGTCAAAACTTTTTGCAGCATTGCTCATCACGCTTAAGTTTCTTGTACAATTATTTTGATGGTACAACAAAATTATTTTTAGACCTGTATTTAATTAAATTTTCAAAAACTTAATCGTTCTCTCTATACCGTGTACTACATACTGTGTACTCCAATGAAGTTGTCACTATCGTTTTTTTTGTAAAGAGATAATTTGACGTGTATTTTCTTATCTCCTCGTTTATTCTTATCGCATTTACATAACAACTATATACCATTCAGACACAGAGTGTTTTGAAAATGAGTTTGAATGTTTTAAATCATTATAATTTTGTAATATTAATTTTGAAAATGTAATTTGGCGTAATAACTGATTATAGAAGAACAAAAGTATGTCTCTTAAAATATGTTCTTTTTTTTTGTTTCCGTTCATTTTTTGTAAGCAATTCCAAAAAGCAAAATTTTTTAGTTATGTTGCAGCAAATCAGCAATATGTATATTTGTTCTAAGCCTTTATTGCGCCCCTCACCTAAAATAAATTAAAAAGAGATTGATACACTTCAACATTGTATACCTTTTTTAACAAAGCACAGATCAATTAAAACAGCAAAACACGCAGTGTTTATACCTACTACGTCTTTGATTCTGTCAGTAAAAAAAAAAAATGAGCGTTTTACTTATAAATCTTAGGATGACAAACAGGGTGCGATGTAAAAGGCTCGTGAAAAGCGCCTTCCATCACTCGTTTTTCCGCCAAATAAGCTACGAAATGCGGCGGAGGAAGTCGATGAAGGACAGCCCGTCGTAATGCAGCCAGTTCTGCTGTGTGCGCAGCCACTGTACCTTTCGCATACCTTGGAGAGTGCATCCTTGAGTGCGTTCGCCAGGCGACAAAGTCCGCCTGCGCGTCGTAAAATCGCTACATCGCTCGCCTATCTTAAGCTGCCGACTTCGCAATGTCAGTGTAAACTTTAAAGGGTGAAAGGAGAATAGAATAAAATTTTATGCCAGCATCGCTTGAACAAAGTTCAGCTCGCACAAAGGCATTCTTACAGTTGCTATTATTATTGAATGTATTGTCACTCATTAAACGTGATTTCCGCAAACTGAAATTTAATTTTTACAAAACGTTGTAAAGATCGACGGTACATCTTATGTCAATCGTTCTCCAGTTTCTTCCACGAAGAAGAGTCTTGAAAAAAAAAAAAGGAAGAAATTGCGCACAGTTTCGCAACGTAATTTTTTACGACGCTGTAACTTTTTAGACGCTTGAACGACCGTCTAGGGCATCCTCACTGCAAAAATGCGAAATAGAAAATTATTCGATAATAATTAAGTTCGGAATTAAAAACTTTAACAACCGGAAATTAAGACAGAGGCAAGAAACTAACGAACTACGTTCAAGGACTGATTAAGTTCTGACAGGGCTAATTAAAAGCGTTTCGTGCTATTCGTCGACTCGTGAAAATTGTGCTGATTTGATTAACGGCGTATATACGACATTACGACGGAGAATACGTAAAAACGCGCGATTATTTTGAGTTTGTGCATCTACGTCCACGAAAAAAAAATAAAGGCGAAACGAATGCTTTTTAGCTGAAGGTGGAAGCGGAAGCATTTGTTTGTTTCGCGTTATAAAGCACGTCGTACATTTCCGTTTGAGTAATCCTCCGTTTTTACTACAAAAGCAATTGCTTTGCTTTTCCACGCTGAAGTCTGCAGCCGTCTTTTGTCATTGCTATCACGTCGGCTAACATAATTTGATTATCTTTAACGAGGTAACGATCGTAAGGCGAGTTTTTAAATTCATCGACTGATCAATCGCATTATGCGCAAATACAACTTTGTAAAAGTTACATTTGCACATAATGCGATTGATCAGTCGATGAATTTAAAAACTTGTCTATATTTATCTCAACGATTGATCTTTCGAACTCATAATATATAATTATGACATCGCGATGCGCATATATTAGTAGAAGATAATTAGAAAGTGAGGTATAATTTCAAGTATACCAAGAAGTCAACTACTTCGTACAATGTCGAGATATTTACTTTCACATGTATCGAATGTACTACACCTATGTCACTCATCTCCAATATTATTATAACTTTTTACTGACAGAGACAAATAATTGGACAAGCATTTTTGTCATTAAAATTTATTGTACAATATGTTTAATATTTTATAATTTTTGTTATTAATATTTATTAGATAAACACAAAGGAAATATGAATATTCGTACACTGAAAAAAATATTTCTAAATTTTAGTAAATTATTTTATTTGAATAGTACCATCTAAATATTTACTAAATATGAAGATATATATCTTTAGTGCAAGAACTATTAATTTGATTTACTAAATAAATATTTATTCAATAAAAAAAATAAATAAACTTTTAGCTGGTACTATTCAAATAAATATTGATTAAAATTTAGTACTTTTCCCTAACATACATTTTGCATTTAACTATTTAATTAATTAATTGTGATCGACACTGTGTCACACTTGATGCTAACTTGAACAACTTTTTTTATTTATAAAGTAGTTCAGGATCAAGTGGAAATGAAAGGTCAACTCGTAATCCAACTTCTGTTCTCTTCAACGAGGATGCAAGTGCATTCCCTAGCATCCTCCGCACGACATCCTGGAGTGCCTGCTATCAAAATCCAAGAAGTTCTCGTCAAGTACGATCGTCCGAACGATTGTCTCACAGCACGATCGTGCCGGTCTATCCCGCCCTGATAGTTGCACGCCTATTGCTATATATTATCATTAATATTACTCTAATCGTCTCTATATGTTGATGAATGTTCGATTATAAACATCGGCATAGTTGATGCGTTATAATCACGAGACGAACGATCCGCGTTATAAGACGCAATTTTCTACTTATAGAGAAATTAGCATCGCGCAACGGACACAATCAAGGACGTGGCATTAAAATGCAACACAAAATGCAAATATGATTTTGTTGTCGATATGTTATACTCACTACCGAGCGACACGCGAGGTCAACGAAAGAAAAATCTA
Organism: Trachymyrmex septentrionalis; assembly: GCF_001594115.1. NCBI lineage: Eukaryota > Metazoa > Arthropoda > Insecta > Hymenoptera > Formicidae > Trachymyrmex > Trachymyrmex septentrionalis. The sequence goes on from NW_017305180.1 coordinate 5,893,937, forward strand.
TCAGGATGTAATGGGGTATAATGATGAAACGTCTCTGATAATGAACGGAGGTCTTATCCTCGTACGCCCGTTATGAAACGTGTTTATGCGAGAGGGATTGCACATGTATCTCAAAAATCATTTGGTTCATTCAAGCAGATGTATCGTTCATTTGCTATAACAATAATATAATTTAAAAAATTGTGATTTGTGTAGTTGCTTGCAAAAAGAGTGGATTAACATAAAAAAGAAAAGAAAAATCATATTTTAAAAGTATTTTCATTTCTCTATATAATTTCATTTATTGTATCAAAAAGTTGCATTTTAAAATTAAAATTACAGAATTTCAATGATTTAAAATATTCAAACTCTTTTTTATGGAAAACTTCATATTTTTTACTTGTGACGTTGTCGTTATAACAAATGAACGATATGCTGGCGCTTTAAATAGTGTATTCATCAAACTGGAGCAATTGCGATCAATGACGCGCGGTTTCATATATTAGAGATGTAATGAATAGAAACTGTATACAAGATGTCTCATTTTACTAGTATTATAACGCATTTTAATAAAAGATCTTTTTATATAAATATTCCTTGGAATTGAAACGCCGAGACACGAATTAACTTCTCAAATTAGAAACAATTGAAAAAATAAAAATCTTTTCATAGGTAAGAGCTGCAGAAAATGTAAAGAAATAAATAATAGAATATGATTCTTCATCGAAAATTCACCGTCAAGTGAATTGAGCTCAATTGGATTATTTAATAAGATTTTAATTTCAGAATCAATTTTATAATAAAATATGTATTATATAAATTTATATTAATACTGAAAAGACTGTAAATAAA
>NW_017305180.1:5894867-5909766 GCF_001594115.1 Trachymyrmex septentrionalis
ATATTAAAACTGAAAAGACTGTAAATAAAAAATTACTTATAGAAAAAAATTACTTATCAATGCACATTGAGAAAAAGATACTTCAAAATTTATTTGTAGGAAATATATTTATATATCTCACCAAAATACATCTTTAAATACAATGAAATAAAATTTTATTCTTAGCAAATAAACCGTGAGATATATTTCACAGAAATAAATATTTTGTTATCATAAAATTAAATTTTTTCATAACTAATACATATCGAAGAAAACGTCGTAAATAATATTTACTTCGCGATATTTCGATTCATTTTTCTCTCAATGCACATGGCTAAGAAGATATCTATATCGAGCTCGTTAAACAAAATCCATCATTATGATCGTGTAGAAGTAATGTTACCCATTCGGAAAATATTGGAAACAATAAAATCGTACTGAAACACGAGTTGCTTCGGTAGGCGATCCAGAGTGACGACGCATCGATCCGAAATCAAAAGTTTATGTTATCCAGCTCACGTGTGAGTTTCAGAGTGACCTCCAGGGTGGAGGTGTCACTGTGCCACTTGGCGAAGGACGCGTTGGGATCCACCGAATGTGGTGTCGGTAGGTGCAGCCGATATCTGGTGGAATCGCGACTGGTTTTACGCATCCGGTAGATTTACAGCCTCGTAAAATTGTCAAAGAAGGGCGGACGCTCGTCTCCATCGGAATCAAACGCGACTCCGACGGCGGGAACGAGCTTCGCTCTCCTTCTGTCACATGGGTCACACTAATAAATTTGATCGTGGTCACCTCACCTTGGACTGCGCACGTCGATCGCCTCGGATTCCACGGACAGCTCCACTTTTTCCCGCGTTTCCTGGGGCAATTTCACTAGCACCGACAGCCACTCACAGGACGCCGTGCTCGGCGTTTTAAAGCCCATCTAAATAACAATTCGTCCGTCTTCAAGGCCGCGATTCACACGTAACGTGTCGAGTGAAATGAATTCTCTTTCGACGTTTCGCGAAGTCACCGGTTTTGCGAGAGAGAATAATCGAGAGACTCTAGACACGTGTTATCTTGGTTCTGTTGCTTTATTGCGCCATATTTCTTTAGCGGTAATTCTATTTTTCCAGGAAAATTGCATACATTTTAATTTTTAAAGCGCAATCTAAAAACGGTGATATATATTTTCACTTTTTAAAATTAAATTCGCATCTTATTGTTCCATTTCTTTATATCCTTCTTCGTTAGTTTTTATTGACTTTGAAGCATGGAAATTTTATTGACTTGCAGCATGGAAATATATAAATTTTGATCTTTGAAGAAAATACAAATTTATCATTTATTTTATTTTATTTATTCTCATACATAAAATATTCTCGAACTTCTAAAAAAATACAATACAGAACTTAAAATCGAATGATCCATCATTTATCATTAAATCTACGATAAGACTAAACTACGATATGTATGAACATATAAGAATATGTGTATAGGAATGAACTATATATAACATATCATAGTTTATTCTTATCGTAAATTTAATGATAAATGATCGATCATTCGATTTGCAGTTCTGTATCTGTATTATATTTTTTTGAAAGTTCGAGAATATTTTATGTATTGTATAAGCACAAGTTATAAATCAAATAGATGATAAATCTGTACTTTTCTTCAGAGATGAAAATTTTTATATTTATAATACTGAACGTTTTATAACGCTCAAAATTGTATCAAAGCCTTATTTAATTGTTACCAAAAAGAGACTCACTCCTAAATAAACATCTTCAGCTGTTACTGCCTGTTTAAACTTCATCTCGTATTCGGGCGGCTTTCTAGGGTCGTAATCCTGCAAGTTCTGAGTGTCGACCGCCTCTGAGGGATGCCAAATATCGTCACCCTTGCTTTGTAGGGGTGCATGAGGTCCCGAACGATTCTGGGAAGAGTCCTGGGAAAGGTCACTCGGCGCGCCAATGTCACCAGGTCCTGGTAAACAAATATTTCATTAGCCATCCTGTCAATCGTCTCGTTTTTATTCTGCACAACTAATGACTAATAACATTACATTGTCTCAAGAATAACGCATGATAACATCATCCAGAGGCGGCGCGTAAGCTGTTTAACGGTAATTTAAAAACGGATGTATAACGATGATTTATAATTAAACGTAACTGCGAATTGAGAATCGCACGAGTCATATTAAAATTAATGATTGACAGCGCAAATTAACTTGCGGGTTGCTTCATTGGTTGCTACGTCGGATCATTTATAAAGCGTTACGTCGATAATATTACCGGTTTGCGAAGAAGAAATCGAAATATGCATATAAAACTCGCGATACACGTTTAATTCTCACCGCAATTACGTATTACCTACGATCCTAATAAGAGGGAGGATGTAATTTTGCTATGGATGTATTCAGAGGATTCAACTTAAATTATATTTATTTTTTTATTTTTAATTAAGAAAAAAATAACTTTACTTTTAACTTTAAATAAACTTTTTGTTGTCACATAAGATATTTTTTTCTCTCTGTTAGAGAAATTACTATGTATAATTCAGGTAATTTCTGAAACTTTCATTAGTTATAACTTTAACAAAGTGTCATAATTTTAATAATATTTAGTAAAGTTTCTCATCTAAGAGGCAATTCTTTTCTACATTTTTTAAAATTTTTTTTCTGAGGAAGATGATCGTGAATATTTCGTATGTAATAATATATAATAACAGTTCCAATATTATAAAGAACTATATATTTCATTTTATTCTTTTATATAAATGTATTTTACATAAATGTATTTAATATAAATTTAATTTAATATTTAATATAATGTATTTAATATAATATTTGATATATAAATGTATTTTTTGTTATGACTTTAAATCTTAATATTTTTTCTATTCAAAATCAGGAACGAGAAGGAGATATTCTAAGTTCTAAAGTATTTAGAAAAGCAATTCATTAATGCAAAAAATGTTGTTTGTACGATAACAGAAATCAGAATTGAAAATCTCCCCTCCGAAAAAAATTCTAGATACATTCATAAATTTTACGCTACACGAAATACTTAAGACAAAAGCATTATAAAAAATTCTCTCTATCATTTCGTTGTAGCGAGCTTCAGGTTTACGAATGCGAATAAAAAATGTAAATTAAATAATCGAAAATACGCGAATAATAAACGCTCGCGCATACGAGCGGGTATGGCATTGTTGTGTTTGCTAATTAATTGCGTTTTCGCCAGGTTAAATAATATCCCGTACAATACATCGAATTAAACGTAACGATACAACGAGATTTTCAGTTCGGGAACACATCGGGCTTTACCCAGCTTGAAATTGCACAGGGGAAATTAGCCGTCGCGCGACGCCGATTGTTTTAACAGCATGCAACAATTTTGCCGGGTGTATCTCCATAATTAATCAGTCGTAAAACGTAAACTCACCGAATTTCCTCGCACCCGCCTGCGGTAGATCGTCCTCGCTGTCGGAGTCGTCTTTCGATGGACAAATTAAATTTTGGAGAGCCTGTAAATCCGCCGGACTGAAATGACCGTCCATCGCGAATATTACATACGATATCGCGAAATTTTATCCGAAGCTCACACTTTCTCTACAACGCATAGCCCGCAACAACAAATTAACGTCGCTATGACGACAAACTCGCTGTTACTCGATAAGGTGGCCCGATTTGAAATTGACTCGGTCGAAAAATTCCGCTTGACGTCGCGCGGCGTCGAAACTATTTATCTATTAAATTGAATATGCAACAGCCGTTCTCTCGATCGGAGAACAATTTCAATCGTGTGTTATGGAGACAAAAATAAAAAATGATCGAAAGTACCATATAGCTGTGTGATACGCTTTGGTGATTTGTTTAAATTTAACTTCAACAATTTTTATTGTGTAATTGAAAAATATACATATAATGTACATCCTACATATATGTACAATGGATTGTACATTATACATATATGTACAACGTAGAAATAGATAGAACATAAGCAAAACGTGGTAAATAGAGTGTCTGTGAAGTTAGCACGGTATTTTATTAATTTTCAAAAAACAATGATTGTTCCGGTAGTAGCACTTTCCATTTGTTCTACTGTTCTTTCAAAAGTTCAAACAAAATGTTCTACATTTTTTATATCAAAAGATCAAAAATAAAGAAATGCCACTAACTTTATGTTCCAGCACGGCATAACTTCCTCTAAAGTATAGATACCATCGAATATTATGACATCTGTTAAGTATTCCCGTTTTTTTTTTTAAGCTAGATTGATTATTATATAATGTTACAGGACAAAATCTCAACATATATGTAATAATTTTTACACCGATTAGAATATTCGTACGGAACCGATCCGATAATTTTGGGCATTTTTGACAATATACTCGTAGCTCTGACTTGTTCCGCTCGAGTTCTATACGAACGTCATCAATACATCATTATTAAAAGTTGTTCCTTATAAATATTTTTTAAACAACTTTAACTATCGCTACCAGCATATCACTTGGCGGAAATGTGTCGTGCTGATTAATTTTAGCACTTCTGGCGGTAGTTCTGAGTTGCTTCGCTCGAATAAATTATTATCAAAGGTTGTGCCGCCTTATAAACATTTTTTTTACGCAATCTTAACTATCGCTACCAGCACGTCACTTGGCGGAAATGTGTCGTGCTGATTATTTTCAGCACTTCTGGCGGTAGTTTTGAATTGTTCCGCTCGAGTTTTTATACGAATAAATTATTATCAAAGGTTGTTCCGCCTTGTAAACACTTTTTACACAATCTTAACTATCGCTACCAGCACATCACTTAGCGGAAATATATATCGTGCTGATTAACTTTAACACTTCTGGCGGTAGTTCTGAGTTGCTCCGCTCGAATAAATTATTATCAAAGGTTGTGCCGCCTTGTAAACATTTTTTACGCAATCTTAACTATCGCTACCAGCACGTCACTTGGCGGAAATATGTATCGTGCTGATATATGTATATTTCTACAGAAAGACCAGAATTATCACCAGAAGTGCTGAAAATAATCAGCCCAACAATTGTTTGATTTTCTTTTACAGCATTACAAAGTAATGTTTCAATAATCGTATGAGTTTCGTTAGATTTTTTTCTCTTATAAAAATTTTTGTAACAGAATCGTCGGCTGCTGTCAAATTCTGTCTCCAAATTCAAACCTGGGAATTGGCCAACCTCAGATTCGTATTTTGAAACAAATTTTGTTTCAAAATTCATACCTAGAGTTTACCTCAGGGGAAGCAAAATCAATCAAAGTGAAGGCGACAAAATCCAAAATCAAGTTGATCGCTTTCTTTGATACAGATGGCTTTGACACGCGAAATGAAAAACTCAAATAAAAGGAATGCGTTTTGATGATATTTTGGACATCTAGGCGAATCGACTTCAAAATAGCCTTCAATGTGACGAGCGCATTGAAAACTTATTTCGAAAGGTGACTACTGTACAAAACTTTCCAAAGAAGAAGGTTGAAAGAGCATTCTGAGCATTGAAGTCAGGAGTAACTCTATGTTGGTTTTCATTAATAAAATTTATATACATATTTTAGTTTCTTGATTTTTCCGAATTCTGTCTTGGAACTTTTTAGGCAGATCGTGTATTTCATTATTAATATGGAAATTAATAATTTTATTGTTTTACATATGGAAAGGAAAAAGATTACGATAATGAATTACATAACAGAATGCGAATATATATATATATATATACAATAGTTATACAAATTTTATTTCATGAATAGTTCTGCCGATTAAATTAATCGCCGATTAATCCTCCGAAATTGATGTCAAAATTTAAAACAGTACTGACTCATTTAATTTATGTTAAAGACACTAATTAATTTCGAGGAATCAAAATATAATAATATAAAAAACATAATTCATATAAAAAAGAATATAAATGCTTATTTTAATATAACTAATTTAAACTTACAAATTAACATATAAAGAAAATTAAATTGACATTTTTAACAAATTTAATATTAAAAAATTAAATTATTTAACATTTTTACGACAAGATTTATAATTGAGGTCTAATAGACCTACTGTCAGTTCTGAAGGATTAAATTAATCCCGAGTTTAAACAAAGTCACTCTCAAAGTCTGCGCTTCTGCCAATTAAATTTTATGGTAAGCATCCTATAAAAAAGAAAGCTTTTAAAAAGTCTTCAATATAAGAAAATGTGAAAAAAATAAAATTTAAGAAATTTTTAATTAAATTATATAGACGTAAAGAAAGAGGATGCTTGTGATCTTTAAACAGACCGAATGAAAATAATTCATCTAAAAAAGAAATCTATTTTGCATATAAAAATTACGAAAATACAATATATTCGTATCTTATTTATTCAAGATTGTCTAAATAAACATCTGAGATGTTATACAATTATTTCATAGGAACTCCTACAGCACAAAAGTCACAGCAACAATGCTGCAACATTGCAGCAATATTACAGCATTATTGCTGCGATATTGCTATAAATTCTGTACTGTATGGAAACAGTCTCTGAATATTTTCGTAGTCAAATTCAAAACGAAAAATAATTTAAATATAAAATCAGTCTCTAAATATATATCGATCGGTCTTTAATTCGCTTTTAATCATATTTAAAGATCTATATGCATCAATTTAAAGATCTATCGTACACGTGATAATTCGAAACACTTGCCGCTTCCTACAGAAATTGCATTTCATTGTGATCGCTGGCAGCGAGAATGGGACGCACCTCACACACCTTCATTGAGGAACCTGAAATCTGAAACCGCGCAAAACGTTTCATGTGCCGTTTGTGCGATCACGTGCAGTCCGACCAACGCAACGGTGTCCAGTGCCGGTGAGAGAGGTCCTTTCTGCGACAGCTTGGCAACATGGTGGACGTGATGAACGAGAAGCTGTCGAAAAAGTAAGTAAAGTGCACGACATTGGACGAGATTATTCTGTATCTGTAAGATATCCGTTGGGTCTCGTGACGCTTTTCGCTCGATTGCTCTGATCGCAACACGGACTTTTCTCCTCACGGGCGACATAACCTAAAAAAGAGAAAAAGTTCGACATGTGGCTCGTTGCCACGCGGTCATATACGGTGCTCATTACGTGGTTCGGATTTTCTCGCAGATAGCGATATCTTGTAGAAAAATCTAATCGTCAGATGGGGTAAAGTCTAATCCCGGCGCAGCGATCATGTTCGGTACATTAGCCAATGCTCGTGTTATGATTGCGCGGCCAGTAGGGCGAACCTGGTTAACGAGCCACGGGACGAAGTTGCGTCAGACTCCTCCGCGTCGATTTGCCACGAAGTGCGTAATGGATCATTTGATATATTAATCGATCCTGAGAGAAGTAATTTGAGACGATATCCTATCCCTTGCAGCGAGCTGAAAAGGCGTCTCAAGGCCGAGCAAAAGGCCAAGGAGAAGGCTGAGAAGGAAGAGGCCAAGACGCTTGCAGTGGCAGCTCAACCAAAGTCTGAGAAAAAGGAAATCAATGAAGAAGAGATTAGTCCAAATGTAAGTTCTGGAGTCTTTTGTAAAATAGAAATTTATACTGGATATAATAAAACAAATTCATCTTGTGCGGAAAACAAAAGATAAAGATCCTTTTATTTCATGGGCAATCCATTACTTTTTCTTGGATTTAATAGATTTCAGCAGTACAATTTTCAATATTACACTTTAAAGTTAAAGTCTGTTATACAGCGTATTAATATTTTTATTAAACCTAGCTGTGTGTACATATTTATTTTTTAGAGATCATAGAGTGTATAGCTAAGGTTAAATCTTAACCCGATTCCAAAAAGATTTATTGTGAAATTTGTGTACTTGCAGGAATATTTTAAGCTCCGGTCAAACTTGGTCAGTCAACTCAAAGCTATTAATGATAATCCTTACCCGCATAAGTTTCACGTATCTGTCTCCCTGGAGGAGTTCATTGAGAAATTCAAGGATATTGTGAAAGATGGTGAAATATTGGATAATGAGGTACATAGCGTCGCCGGACGTGTTCACTCCATTCGAGGATCTGGCGCCAAATTGATTTTTTATGATCTTCGTGGCGAAGGTGTCAAGGTGCAAGTGATGGCTAACGCAAGATTATATGAAAACGAGGAAAAATTTGTAGCAGATACTGCAAAGATTAAGAGAGGCGACATCATAGGTGTCGTTGGCAAACCTGCAAAAAGCAAAAAAGGCGAATTCTCGATCGTACCACGATCTATTATCCTTCTAAGTCCATGTTTGCATATGTTGCCACATCTCTATTTTGGCCTGAAAGACAAAGTAAGAAATAAATTTACAGAAAAATACATAGTTCTTAAACATATATATTTTAAATTTATGTTATAATAATTTCTAACTCATTACAACATGCAATGTGTGTAAATATATTATGTAAATACATAATTCGTAATCGGGATAAACACTTTTGTATACAATCAGGAAACAAGATTTCGGCAGCGATACTTGGATCTTATATTAAATGACAAAGTTCGACAAATCTTTCACACACGTGCGAAGATAATCGCTTATGTACGCAAGTTTCTTGATAATATGGGCTTCTTAGAAGTCGAGACTCCCATGATGAACATGATTGCTGGAGGTGCGACTGCCAAACCCTTTGTTACACATCATAACGAACTCAATATGGACTTGTTCATGAGAATCGCTCCTGAGTTGTATCACAAGGTATGAAATTCTTTTTCTCCATAGAGTTTAAAATAAACGTTACTCTAGAATAAAAGAAAAAATAAAGCGCAACAGCAAACATTTAATAGATGCTAATCGTCGGTGGGATCGACAGAGTATATGAGATCGGCAGGCAATTCAGGAACGAGGGTATCGACATGACTCATAATCCAGAATTCACCACCTGTGAATTCTATATGGCATATGCCGATTACAATGACTTAATGGAGATCACGGAGAATATGGTGTCTGACATGGTGAAGTCTATACACGGGACTTACAAGATAGAGTACCATCCGGACGGACCAGAGGGCAAAGCATACGAGATCGACTTCACACCACCTTTCAAGCGTATTTCAATGATGACGCAATTGGAAGAAGTTCTACAAGTCAAACTGCCCGAAGCTGATCAGCTTAATACATCAACGGCAATCAAGTTTCTTAGTGATCTTTGTGACAAGCATGAAATCGAATGTCCTCCTCCCAGGACATCGGCGAGATTACTAGACAAAGTAAGACATAAGTGAAACTTAATGAAACATCTAACTTCTTTTTGAACGTTTAACAGTCTAGTAATTTTAATAAATAATCAAAAATAAGAAAGATTGTAGAAATATATCTGTTAAAACATTTGTATCTTTCAATTACACACAATAATATCAGCCACTCTAGATCGGAATATCTTTTGCGGAATAGCTCGTTGGAGAATTCATCGAGGATACATGTATCAATCCCACTTACATCATTGATCATCCGCAAGCAATGTCTCCATTGGCAAAATGGCATCGATCCAAGAAAGGCCTTACTGAACGATTCGAATTGTTTGTTATGAAAAAGGAAATTTGTAATGCGTACACCGAACTGAACGATCCGGTCGTTCAGAGAGAAAGGTACATAGAAAATTAAATTTATTGATGAAAATTTGTGTTTCACGCAATATTTATATATTTTAATAAAGCCGTCGATTGAGTTATTCAATTTTACGACTATTTTACATATTTAAACGTGTCAAATCTGCATACAGATTTGAGCAACAAGCAAAGGATAAAGCAGCCGGTGACGAGGAAGCACAATTGGTTGATGAGAATTTCTGCACAGCTTTGGAATATGGTTTACCTCCAACGGCTGGCTGGGGAATGGGTATTGACCGATTAACAATGTTCCTCACCGACTCGAATAATATTAAAGTGAGTATATAAACTAAATATTTATATATTTTCAAAAATGATGAATTAAAATTTGAAAAAGAATCGTGACCTTATGAATCGTGATCTTATGAAATTAATTTATTTTTTCATATAATTAAATTATTTTATATATGAAGAAGAACAGAATATACATATATATTGGGTTGACAAGAAAGTAATTGCGTTTTTTTTAAAGACATCTATTAGTAAAAACCGCAATTACTTTCTTACCAACCAATATAAAATCTTGATAGAGTAAAATTTCAGCTTTAAAAATCTCTTTTCTAAATTACGATACGACAATTTTTAATGGAGTTATGAGCAATTTAACTCAAAATAATTCTTTTATTTAATCCGCGATAACTCAGTAATCAAAAATCGTAGGAATATTTAAAAAAAACGATTTTGTAGGGAAAGTATCAAGCTTTCACGATAGATAATCGAAAATTTTCTCAAATTCGTTTTGGACACGTTACAAATCCACAAAGTGAGAAGAAAATTTTTCGTCTTTTTCAGCTCGTAGTTTTTGGTATGTAAAAATTATCAAACTCATATAAACTTAAAAAATGTGATAAGCTTTTAAAAGTAGAGATTTCAAGCTTTAAAACCCTTTTTTTAAATTTAAATTTCATTCATTATTGACGAAGATATTATATATACAACTTTGAGCTAAAAAAAACGCAATCACTTTCTTGCCCACCCAATATAAATATCGTAAGAATGTACATTTCTTTGATCTTTACAGGAAGTATTGTTCTTCCCTCAAATGAAACCGGATGATCCAAACAAAAATAAGGAAGCGACTGAAGATGATAAAGCGTCAAATGATAGTGCAGAAAAATAAAGTTTAAATAATTATTTTTAAAAAATATATAAAACAGATATTTTGGAAAAAGTATTTCAAAATTTTTTATTTAAGTGTAAATAAAAAATATTATTTACACAAATAAAAATTTTTTTTTTCAATCAATAATTGGCTTATAAAAAATGTGCTTTCTTATTTTTTAATTATATTAAAATTAAAATAATTAAATTATATAAATGATGTTTCTTATATATATCATATTTATTTGATACCCGACTACACATCCATTACATACAATCGAGTAGATACATTTACAAAATCGCAAAAACATGAGACTATAATGTCATTGTAAATATTAGAGTGTTCCTTGTCTATTAACATCACAATTCCAAACCATTTATATTTTTTATCTTTTCTTTCGTCGTTTTATATAGATAAAGCAAAATTACAAAATTACTATTCAAACTATTATTAACATTGCATAAATATATATAGTAATCAGGAAATGAAAAAAAAAATTTTTTTACAAACACTCTTATAAACATTGAGCTGCGTTTCAAGACTCTTAAAATACTTAGGATACTACTCGCCATTTCAAGATACGAAATAACAAGCTACATAGTTTAAAGTATATTTGTCCGAAAAGTTAAAGATCAAAGTTGATTCTTGCGATTTAAAATGAATTAAAAAAACACTCTTACACAATCTTATCCTTTCTCATTCTAAATAAAATAACGCTAATTTATTCTACTCCGAGTTTTGAAACGCAATCATGGACATTTCTTGTGAGCACAGATTTGGTAGCCGCTTGATATTTCAAAACGTGACAGCTACCACATTGAAGACAAATAATATACAATAAGAGAGTAATGATGAGATGCTTTATACTTCAACTCGTGAAACAAGCCAAAGAACATCGAATCTTAATAAGTATTTGCATATTTGCTGGCAGCATGTTTATATTGTCTGATATTCATTTGGGAAATAAAAATATAATTCTATATATTATATAAAATTTAATCACTCCAATAACACAAGAGCTCTATAGAGGTCAGCTCACATCTAACTAGCCAAGATATTTATAATAGCCTATACTACTATATTTAAGTAAATATGTCTAAACGCCTCTATAGTCCACATTTCCACGTCTAGCGCTAAATATGACTACTTGAAGCCCGTTTAATATAGGAAGATCATACACAATAGTATATGACATATTAAGAAACGTTAACTTAATCTGTGTTAAAAATCCCTACTTACGATATGATAAAACATACAATTGCCATAATATACAAAATTTCAAGATGTGATTATATTTATTAAATACATGTAAAAATGTACTCTATGAATCTACAGAAAATATATTATTACAGTAAATTTTATGTAGAACTTTCAGTCATTTTTAGCTCTAAATGTGTACATCAAAATGTAAGTCAGTAAACTACTTGAAATGACCAAGAAAATATGCTTCACTGAGATAGTTCATTGATATGTATCTCGTATTTTTAATTAATGACTGTAAAAAGAATTCCTAAAATGTGTGTGACTATTAAGGTTACATCTGACCAATAATATATGTATATTTTCATTATGCATTTAGTGTAATATCGTTCTTAAATTATAGAAAAATTAATTACATGCAATTTATATTTAATTCTTTAGCAGTCACTGTACACATTTGAAGAATTTCTCTTATAAATATTTTAATAAACATCACAATGTAAAGTTTAAAAATGTAATTCTTGTCGGAAGATTAAATATTCTGCTGGCAGCTTTTTCAATATCTTTTTGTATATTCATAGATAAAAATATTTTATACTATTTGAAAATTCATATTAAATTTCTCACATAAAATAAATTAATGTTATTGATTGGCAAAAACATGTTCATAAATTGAAACATGTTTAATTCATTACGATTAATTCAGCAATTAATAATAAAATTTTAAGATTGTTGTAACAAAACAGAAATAAAGAGTCTAAAGCAAATCTTTATCAGCTCTCCTCATCCTGAACGTATTTCGTAACAGAATTGTAATGAGCACCTAATTCATACATATAACGATGATAAGTCAATATTACCTTCTTGCCATTACTGTACTCATCTCCAATGATATAGGGAGCCCCTGTAGCTTGTATGACTTCGATTGGACATTTCAGTATACGTGATAATACCTGTAGCTGTAATAAAAAAAATCAATAAAATGTTCTAGGAAAAAAATTGTGTTATTTTAATAATTTACAAAGAAGAAATACTTTAGAATCTAATTTAATTTAATGGCTCATAGTCATCATACACTTATAAATTTACGATATGTTATTTACCTCAACAGCACCACCCCAAGCACTTGTTTCTGCTACATCGTTGCAGTACTTTTCATACTCTTCAGATGTTAACAGTTCATCAGAATCAGGATTGGAAAGAAATGGCAAAAAATCATTCATGTTTTCTCTCAAATAGTCAGCAGTCTTTATTCTGAGGTCATGCAGGCTAAGAGGCTTCTCTCCATTTATCTTAAGTTGATGTGCCACAGCATTATATAAACTGAAAACAAATTTAGACTTTTATATACAGTCAAGAAACTAATTGTCTGAATAACGTACCATTAAATTGATAACTTCTTTAAACTATTGTTAAAAATTATGGGTTTAAATTATTCCATACATGCATTTGGAGAAGTAATTATGAAATTGAAAAATGACAAATTGTGAAATATCCTTTTGTTTTCCTTTCTTGGCAATATCAATATGGTACATACTATACATTTTGAGATCTTTACCAATGACCGTCGCTAGGAATTTCATAGATCATTAACTCGCGCTCAGAAAGTATCTTCTTTATGGTTTCTATCTCAACATTTCTTTTGCCAAAGACGTTAAGAGCTTCCTGCTCAATGATCCTCTGATTGCGTTCCTTCTCCGCGATTGCTTTCTTCTCTCGTCTTTTTTGCGCTTTTGAAACCCTATGTGTCAATTGCTCCGAACAATTGTCTTTACTAATTTCTTTGCTCGCTTCTTCGGGCTCTGTCTCTTTGTCGTTCAGTGTAACGTGAGCCAGTCTCCACGTGTTCAACTCCTCCGTTTGACGTTTCTCCAAGCGCTCCTCTAGACGCCCTATCTCTTCCGTAATTTCCTTCTTTTTCTTTTTGTCACCTTTACAAATGGATTTCTTCAAGATCTGTATTTGCGCTACGATTAAGAAAGAAAGTTCGAACGTTAGGCGGCCACAATGTGTAAAGACCAGCTTCAAATCGGAAAACGACTGAAGTTACAAAGATCTATTAAAAATGAAGATAAAGGAGGTTGTAGTTTTCGATCTGAATACCTTGCAATTCCTTGCGTTCCTTCTTGTGTTTCTGCGTTAACTCTTCCTCTGTTAACGTCGCCTCTGCCATCGTACTTTAAATATAACCTCTACCGTAACTAAAGTTCTAGCAGAAGCACACTATACGTATTACGGAGAACGGAAGTAATGGAACAGGAAGCTGAGTGAGCTGAGTCGGCGCATGGTATGCTATTGCGCATTTTGAACATCAGAAGAGCGGTACCAGATGCCGCCAATGTTACCGCGATTATTTGAATTTGGCTTTACGTCAAAGCTTATCCCACGTTGTGGTAGGGAAGAATGATTTTTCTTAAAATACGATTTTTATTTGATGTCTTGAAACTTATTATGATTTTGTGTTTACCTTAGATTACAGACATCTTTTAGGGAGTTTTCCAACAAGAGACAGATGACAGTGTAACACAGTGAATTATTATATCCTTGTTGTCCGCTAACGTTTAAATAAAGAGGAAATGTTCTTTATGTTACACAGTGTCGTTTGTTGGAAAGCTCTCTAAATTAGGCATCTATGTTATTGGGGAACACTGCTGCGTATATTCCGGAAAAGCGGCAGGTTGAATTAATCATATTTACATTACTTTCGAAAAATCTTTTAGAGCCTTTAAAATTATTCTCCATGTATAAAAAAGTAATTTAATATACTTGAAAAATCTTCCAAATGCATTGTAATATATTGCGATGATATATTTATGCGCGGAGAGGGTGCAAAAGTACAATCAAAATTCACGTACGACGCAATAACAATTAAAAAAAAAAGGAAACGAAATTATAGATTTATCATTTATTAATATCCAATAAAGGAAATGGAATACAGTTTTGTTCGCTAAGCGTCATCTCCATTATCACCCTTAACTAGGAAAAGAAACGGATGTCTTTGCGGCAGGTTCG
>NW_017305180.1:5909780-5910909 GCF_001594115.1 Trachymyrmex septentrionalis
GGGGGGAGAGGAAAGAAGAAGGAAGGAGGGGAAGGAGAGGGAGAGGGAGAGGAGGATAAACCGAGTCGAACCGTGATCAACATTATATACATATATGTATATATAAAACAATTGTTATACACTAGAGCGAGAGCGCGTAATACAAAACAATGATTCTTCGGTTAGTTTATTACAATATGCCACTTTTACGTTTCGTTTACTAATAAAAATATAACTCTCATTACCGCTCAGTACAATGTGATCGTCCGTGTCCAATATATATAGTATATAAGTAAAATATCTCTTGCAGTCGCTTATACGTATTTGGGAAGTGTTCGCCAAATTGTGCGTCTCAACACAGAGACTGCTATTAGATTTCAGCTTTACGCAAGCGATTTATTTCGTATCTTTGTCTTTCCTCGACCGGCAAACTCTAAAAACGTTCGCTTTGTCGATAGGACCAGCAATAATATTGTAATAAAAGACACTAATTAGCTACGCGTTGCTAAATCGTCCTTAGTCACGGCTGACTAGTTTCTATTACATCCAATAATTTTAATGATTATTAAAAATCTTATTGTTAACTTTACAGCAGGTCTATCTGTAACCGATTAGTCTTAACCGTAAGCGATTGATTCGATTACAAGCTAATTATTTAGGATCACTTAGCAGCTTAGCTCTAGTTAATAAAATAATTAATCTTGATTATCGGTAAGCAATCTTAGTCGCAATTGTTGTAACATTAGAAAAGAAAGCCCCTAACGTGTCGGCACGAATAATCTTAAATTGATCTCGCTTCGATGTCTTTCCTTTTTCGTTTCCAGGCGATTCTCGTCGACTGCGAGAACGTATAAGCTTTCGTCATTTGGGATCAGAACTTCGGAAAAGATTTTCTTCGTCTCAACGATGTAAGATTTCCCAAGAAAACGCAACAGCTGAACCAAAATGGATATTCCCTTTCCGACGCACGACTTGGCGGCACCTCGCAAGAATGCATATATACACGTTATGTGTAAACAGACGCACACACGCACATAACTGTATATATGCATTCGTGTATATATCTCCAAGTTTGCAACTTGTATATGTGTATACATATTTTTTTCTCATTTAATATTTTATATACGTAGACATCTGTATAATATAGAAC
>NW_017305180.1:5911009-5911456 GCF_001594115.1 Trachymyrmex septentrionalis
CTTGCGTAATGCAAGCACCACAGCTAGTATAGCAGTTTGAGCAATACGTAATGCTTCCTTGTATCAGGATCGGGAGATTAACGCGACGGATCATCGAAAAACAAGAGATGGTAACAAATTAATCTCCGTCACCCTCGTCGCGCTTGATTCCGTTCTACAGGGTGTCCCGAGAGCGACGAAAGTCAGTATCACGGTATTATCTCGTGTCTTTAATTTTTACCTATCATTAATATGTAATATAAATTATAACTTGAACAAAATATATTTCTGAATTCGTTATTTATAATAATAATCTTTTTCAATCTGTTACTTATATAATATGTAGCTTAATATATAGCTTAAAACTTGAAACAATTCTCCTAATCTCAATTCTATTATCAATATTAATATCTCGAATAATAAACTTAACTCTTATAAAAATACACGATTAAAATATAGTTACAAATT
>NW_017305180.1:5911556-5918505 GCF_001594115.1 Trachymyrmex septentrionalis
TTTCAGCACGCTTTGCATTTTTGCTAACAATTCCATTTTTCATACATAAAACATGGAATTATGATATATTCTTTTATTTTCGATTATTTCGGAAGTATTCAATAAAGCCGTAAATTGGGAAATAATTACAAATGGAAATTATAAGTTTTCTTAAGTAGACAAATTCATCGATTAGATAAACATTTAAGAGAATAGTACGTAAATAATATTCTCTATCACACAAATATTTAATTAAGACCAAAACTAATAACTGAAATAAAAGTGATTAAATCTAACAAGATAATGCCGATATGAGCCAACACAGAATGTTCAAATGTAAATTACAAATTGTTTATTAAGCAAGTAAATACATATATATCAATCCTCGATCCTCGTCAATACAATTAATAACACAAAAATAACGCTAAATTATTCGGAGGAAACCGCATTAAAGAGAGAATGTTCTGATATATTAGTTAATGGTCAAAACTATTAGAAATCCAATACTTGTTGAAACTTGGTCATCAAATTATCCGATTTGATGAAGCCAGACAAGTTATATGAATCATGAGTAATCATATTATTATTAAATTGTCCGATTTAATAACAAAAGGAACGAGATTTCTACGGAGATGCTGATGATTCGAATAATAGGCACACAATGATTTGTAATTTACGAACATCCTGTGTTGGCTCATATCGGTATTACTTATCTTGTTAGATTTAAGACACTTGAAAAACTTGCTAAAAAAATATCAAGAATTTGACTTTCATTATCAAAATCTAAGCAGATTAGGCTTCGAGAAGTAAAAAATTTAAAAAGTAATAAGTTCTTTTTTAGTGAAAATATATCATAATAAATTTAAAAAACATAAAAACTATTCATATTTTATTCTTTAGATGTATTCCATTTTGCACTTATAGTACTTGTAAAAATCATTTATTTTTATTTAATATTTGATAGATAACAAGCATGAACTGATGCTTACAGTAAGTATAAAAATGGAAACACATCTTTTATATTATAAAATTTCTACAAACAGAGTGTGTTGAAATTCTTTTGAGCGATTTTTCGCAGTCTTAAAAATGAAAAAAATTACAGAAAACAGAATCATCATTTTTTTGCTATAACTACGAAAAAGATCAACCATAAAACAGTACGATTACGGAACTCCGATACAAGACTCAGAACACCGTGTATAGCGAATCGCGCCTATAGGAAAGATTTTACCATTTTCTAACATTGATTGTGATAGATTTAAGCGTAATAAAACACGGTTGATTATGTCATTCCTATTTCCATCACATCACTGCGATTCAGAGCTAAAACATCTTTTTTTTTTCTTTCCGTAAATTGTCTGTGAAGACTCGAAGATTCTGTCTAAGAACAAAAGATCTGCGGAAAAATCGAATTCCGCTTCATCAAATTAGCATCAATTCATCTTAGCTCCAACTCGCATGTTTTCCTTGACATGTCTTCATCGACGAAGCATCTAGCAGCCAGTAATGTAAATATGATCGCGATTTTTTTCTAACATTTATCCACAGATAATGTAATTATTTACACAACATCTCTATTTACATCGCCAGCTACAGCTTTACGCGACTATGTAATATAATGAGAGAAAAGCTTTGTACCGCTTGTCGCGCGCGCGCGTTTATAGACATCGATGCTTCGTCTTATAAATACAATACGCTTCCGATTTTTTCAACTAAAGTTCTCTGCACGAATAGTTCTCTCGGTTATTTTCAAGAACGTTCCTGAAGTACCGTCGTAAAAAAAGATTTAGAGAGAACAAATCTTATTAGCGTTAAGATAACAATTTAAAAAGATTTTATTCTAATTTCTCAAATTAATATTTTTACCTCATTCATTATCATGTCCTTTACTATAAATAATTGCACGGTTATTTTTTTAATTACCCCATTAATATTGTCTTATACATCATTTTCTTCAGTATAAATTATACGCATATATATTTGCCTTGTCAGCTAATTTAATAATAAATATATACAAATAATATAAAATATATATCTTCGTATATGTTTATATTCATGGGTAAATAATATTTGTAGGATATTAAATCTTCTTAAAACTTTAAAGTGAAATGGATAAAATTACGTAAGACAAGTAATACCTGTTAATCAATATTACTAACAATAAGCATGTCCTTTTATTTTACGACCCTCTTTCTTGCCAAAGATATGAATATCTCACACGAGGAAATAACCCTGAAAGAATTTGTCGCAGACTTTGCAGAGCATTACGTATTACATCTCTATGTATAACATTTGGCAATGAATAGAGTGCTAACAGTTCTTATGCTAATTACCTCTAAGCGTCACAGATAATCATTACGTTACTTCTCCTTAATAACAACAGGGAGACTCAGGTAACAGTTTCAACAAGTTTTTCTTCTCGACGTATTATTCCGCTAAACAAAATTCCATTGACATTTTAATTTATATCTTTGCGTCACTCACATATCGAGGAAAAAAGATGTGCTTAGAATAGATAAGTATTTGAGTGAGTGTAAAATGAGATTATTGATATATTACGGTATAAAAATTACACAAAGTATATAAAAGATAAATCTTGGATATTTTTTTTATATAAGCAAAATTTTATTTATTGGAATAATACGAGGGAGACGTGCTAGTTCGTATAGAAGTTATATAGTACAAGGAATCGTACAAGGATTCGTAAAACTGTACAAGGGATTCGTAAAACTAAGGATCTAGATACAAGATTATGGAATCAAAAATTTGTATATGTACAATATATATAACGAACATATATATAACGAAAGATTTGTAAAATCAAATAGAGAAATATATAAATTATTATATATGTGTGAGCCAGCAGATGAATGAATGTAGGTCGTCAATCTAACAATATGATTTCCTGGGGTGTTTACGTTATTTATTTTGATCATTTTTACGTTTTGGTTGAATTGCGTATTATTATATAAATAAAAACAAATGTTAAATAAAATTTTAATAAATACTCTTACAGAATCGAATACTGGCTAATTTATTACTGAAAAACTAAGTAATTACTTTTATTTAAAATATTAAAAGCTTTAAACAATAATGCTTTTAATACATAAAATAAGTAATTAATTACTATCTTTCATATTTTAAATTTGCCAATATTAGACTTCTGTAAGATTTCTGTACTATCTAATATTATTTATTCCTTATCATTAACTAAACGTTTTCGAAATTTATATTAAACATTTATCACTATTTTTGCTAGAAATTTTAGCTAGTGTTTGTATTAAGTTATAATGTGTGTTTACCAAAATGTATTGAAAATAATAAATAAACAATCAAAATACCTTGGGAATCAAGTGAAAAATTTTTGAATGATAATTTATGTTCATCTGCGCACGACTCGTCTATACTAATTTCTTCATTTAACTCTCGAGATTTTCAATTTGAGACTCAAATTTTGAGACTAATATATAATATAATATAAAACGAATATAAAAAAACAGATGATTTCAAATGTCATGAAGAACTAGCATATATATTGGGCGTACGGAAATAAAATGTTCAAGATCGAGAAAGCTAAAATAAATAATACCATACAATGTTATATAAATTTGCGACAATAGATTAAAGAGATTAATGATATGAGATACAATGAAATGAAACAACATCTATATATGTCATATAGAGGACAGTAAAAGATCTATAATACGAGATATTTGCAAGACTGCTTTTTGTATATCTCGAATACATGGCGTAAAAGTCTATAAAATTATCACAAAATATAATGATCTACCGGAATAAAGGAACTACCGGATACGGAACCAAAAATCATGTCCTTTTTTCACGAGCTACCGCCGCGATTCGAAGAACGAGCGGCAGCGTGCAAATCGTCAGAGTTTTTCGGTTGTTGCTGATTGATGAACGCTGGCTGATGATGCAGGCATAATGGATGGGTCCACGCTGGATGATCGTTCCAATGGGAAGGATGTCTTGCCTAAGGGTGGTTGTGAGATCGCACGCTTTGCCGTCCTAAAAGAGCTGCCGATCGGCAATAGTCAATAAACAGTTAGCATAACTGTACATATAAGCTTCCTTCTCGAGATAACCAAAGAACATTTAGTGAGCTCAATTCTTCCCACAGAGAGATAAATTTTATTTCATCTTCCTCATCTTATTAATTTTTAAATCAAAGCTAACAATAAGATATAAATGTATATCTTTATTAGAATTATTTTATTATGTGGATGTTGATATTCAATATTTTATATATTATGACAAATTATTATGTAATATTTAATTATATAAAAGATGCGTTTTCAAGTCTTCTATCGGAATCTGTAAATTTTACTCTTACAATTTTGCCATTATACTGGAAAGAAAGGATCTAAGCGTCCCAAAGTTATCTTGATGAATGATTTATTGTCGGTACATTCAGCGTATTGTCATTCGAATCAACACGATTGACAACACGCGAAATAGAATAATTACGAGATAGACATCGTATATATGGCATTCTCGATCTATTCGCACATCTAATTAAAATGTATCAATTGTGTGACAAATGAATTGTAAATCAATCCTGAAAACAGAAGCCTCTTTAATAATTTTTAAAGAGCAAGTTTTATCTATATTACATGAATGCGATAAAAATAGCATATGTACAATAATGAATCGGAAAGCGACTGGAAATTAATGGATTTAAAAGTGGATTAAAAATGGACGGTAATCCAGATGTAAACTTATTAACTGGAATAATTATTATTTTCCAGACAATATATTGTGCAATCTGCTTCTGTGCTGTGCGACGAGTGCAAGAAGCAGCAGTGATACGTCTTTTTTATTCGTTTATCGCGTTCACATGGAAAGCACAATAATACACAATAATTTATCCCTCCTCTATAACATTTAGGCTGAAAACGATTAATGATTTGATTTGCATCAGCATATTATTCATTCTTGCTGTAACATAATATATACATATCACTTCTCAATATCCTATACATATAGATAACATCAAAACATATTTATAAGATGCACAAAAAATATATAAAACAATGATGTTATAAAACAATAACAAATTTTTTGACGAGTTCGAAGTAAAATTTTCCTCAGTAAAAGTTCATCAAAAGTTACAGCTGATTTACAGCTATGACTTTTCCAATATGAAATATTTCAATAATTAAATCTTCAATAATTAAACTTAACAATTTTAACAAGAAATAAAAGAGTATATAAATTAGAAATTAATTGAATATCTATTTTATATCCATTTAGATTTCTCTCAAGAACTCATTACAATTTTGTAGCTCTTAATATTTATGTTGACTCATTAAAGTTTCAATTTAAATTTGAATATAGAGAGAATATTATCTGAAAAACTCTAAACATTATCCTATATTCTTTTTATATATTTTATTCTGCATCCTATATAGAATAGTGTGCTTTGTAATTTAACTCGCTTGCGAGTGAAATAGATCGCCATTGAAAGCGGATGAATGAAAACAGCGCAGTGGAAAAGCGTGTTTTACGTTGGTATTGTACTGCTGGAAAAGCGTGACATATCTGTGAAGCGTTAATGAATAATGAACCAGATATGTAGACGGAAGACACCTGTCCGCCCTGCGGATGACAGCGAAACAATTATTTAAATCTTGTCGTCCTTGAATGACGTGGGGGATCGTAGCACTAAGCATTCAACTAAGCGAGACGATTCTGTACTTGTCCAAGCTTCTGTTATTCGATCCTAAAATAACATAGCTCTGGCAGACAATTGCAACTATAAAAAAAATTATAATATTACAGTCCCTTATATTCTTAATTACAAATTAGCTTCTTGCATACAATAGATTTTGATTCTTCTGCTTCCATCATATATGCAGATTTTTTTTCTATTTGTGATCACACATGCAGGATATGTCAGGATCTGCGAAATAATTTAGTTAAACGGAAGTTAGTATAAAAATGCTATATATTATATAGTTGATATATCATAAACTCATCGAGTTTTCATACTTTTTCGCACTTGCTGCCAGTACTATGGAAAGAATCATAAGTAGATAAGCGAAAAGGGCAAAACGATTTCTCTCTCTATGGAGATAATATAGCAAAAAAGTAGCTGCATAGTATGTTAAAATACATAATTCGCGGAGCATATGGAATTCTTCTAATTAATTGATTGATTCGTTTCTACAAGCACGCCAAGAAAAAAAGAGATCTTATTAGGAGCTGCCTGGAGTCTGATCTTACATTTCGGTTAGTCTTTTTTTCGGTAATTCTTGATACCGCTTTCTCGTTAGTGTATGCTATCGTTTGTCCCATGATTCCGCCACCTATGGAATGCAATATTATGAACGAACCAGAACCGCTCAGAGCGACGAGATCGTTAGCACACATGTATCATGATTGGCACAGCGGAATATGCATGATCAGGTGAGAAGGGCGGCGTTTATCTCTAATTAAAACAGAGATCACACGGTATATCCGTGAGTTCTCGGAACTTGCACATTCACATATATGAAAGTCGTGCACTGATGTGTCTTCTGTAAATCTATCGCATCTCCATTCGTGCTGTCTGTGGTCTTTTCACACAAGCAACGATTCAGCCTGATCTACCACCAAGGAAATGTCGTTCATCTGATCAATTGGTTTCTTTCTTTTAATATTCATATTAAAATCTAATCAAAATCCATTGGTTTATTTGACTGCTATGTAAATTCTGAGAAATATTTTCCGTAAATTCTGTCGTTTTTCTTTCCAATTATACATGAACAATAGTCTCTCGATTAAATCGAAATATTTTGAAGATTCACACAACTTATAACTTCTTATTATAAAATAAGACTTTCCATTTCTTTCAACTTCTAAATTATATCTTTTAAAGAAAGACTATAATTTTAATATTTATTAAAAAATTTTTAATGGATACTTTAAAATTCCATTAATTATACATCATATAAATATATATATATATATA